>NC_034612.1:3729284-3743458 GCF_900095145.1 Mus pahari
GAGAGAGAGAGAGAGAGAGAGAGAGAGAGAGAGAGAGAGAGAGAGAGAGAGAGCTGGCCTCTTTACAAAGCCAAGTCAATTAGAGAGCATTTCCTGTCGTGGGCTTGGGAGGGTGGAAGAGAGGGAAAAGTAAAGACAGAACGGAAATGTCAGTAATCATAAAGCCTTATCTAATGGCTCTAAAAAAGGAGCATTCTAACTGAGCTGACTATGTAAGGCATTCCTCTTCAAGAACTTAAAATACAGCCTAAGACTCTAGATACAATGTATCCCCATCACTTCCAAAAGAAAACCATAGTGGCTTCCTGTGTCTAAGCCTGTGTTGCTTCTGCCTCACACTTCCCTCTTGGATGGCACTAAGGCCACACTACAATCAAACTGTCAAAGTATATAGTGTATACAACACAGGAGATTCCCCACAGACACTACCACAGGGGAGTTCTGCCCCAGGGCATTCTTACTCTCACAGACCCTCAAGTCCTGTAACATGTGCAGTGTGGCTTATACAAGATCATACAGACAGAGTAAGAGCATTCCTCACACACTGTGCGCTCCCTCATCAGTCAGGTAGGCACGGTGGAACTTGTGCTAGGACAGCCCAATGAGCAGAGACTGGCCCCTTCCAGCCCAGAACCAAGTAACATGTTAACGCTCTCCTAAGTTCCTGTCCAATGCTAGCAAAGGACTCCAGTGACAAGCAGCATACGTCCCCAGTCTCTCATGCTCCCTTGAGATGCTGAGATAGCCGCAGAGCTCATCCTAGCTTCTATCCCACAGTTCACTGCAGAGCCCTCCCTTTCTTCCTGTCTCCTATGGACCCCAGCAGCTGCCTCACTTTCCTGTCTTTTCCAGCTCCTCAGCCATTCCTCTGGGCCTGTGGCCCCAACTGGGTATGGCTAGGCAGATGTGAGGGTCCAGAGCACCAGGGCTCAGGTCTCATGACTCTTGGGAGAGGGACGAGCAGCCCAGCGCTTCCAGATGTTTGCTTTTTAGGGGAAAGAATGAGAAGCAGACCCATTGATGTGCCCGCATGTCAGTAACAGTTCATTTCTGGCTTTGGGGGAATAAACTGAGGACTCGTGCGCTCCAGCGTGGAGGATGCAATCAAACATGTGCTCGGAAGCAGAGGAAAGTTCCAGCCAAGCATAAGGGCTCCATTCACATGCGCCGGTTCAAAGGAGTCAGGAAAGGGCATCTACTGAAGCAGCTTCTTTTTCTCCAGCTTCTTTTTCCTATTACAGGGTTATTTATGTGAGTACATGCTCTGCGGGGATCTGTGAGCCTCAGTTGCTCCACGGGGAGGAGCCGTGGTAACTGCAGATGACAGATGTCTCAGCTATGGAGACACACACCATGTGTGACTTGCTGATGAAACCCGTGGAGGGAGCTCTGCTGTAAGGGAACAGAGGCAGCAGCCTGGGGGTAGGGAAGTGTTCTGGAGGAAAACACAGACTGAGGCTGACCCATTCTGAGGTAAGCCAGCAGCTCAGGCTGAAGGGAGGTGTGGGCACACAGGTAACCTTCCCATCAGAGGCATCCCCAGAGCTGGGCTTACCAACTTCCCTTTTCTTTCCTTTGTGTGTGTACGTGTATGTGTATTATGTATATGTATGGTGGGGACATGTGCATGCTACATCACACATACGGAGCTCAGAGGGCAAGTCTGTGGAACAGCCTCTCTTTCTCTTCTTTACACACATTCCAGGATTAAATGCCGAGCACCAGGCTTGTGCAGCAACCACCTCTGCCAACTGAGCCATCCTGCTGGCCCAAGCAGTGGCATTGGATTTAATACAGACCAGACTTAAAGTCCATTGAGAACTTGAGAAGGTAAACTGTTAGTGTTTACCTGAAGGAAAAAAAAAAGTGAAAACAGTAACATGTCCTTATTCAAGTACACCACACTGGGATTGTAGGTCAGTGGTACAGCCCTGGACACACACACAGGCCAAGTCCTAAATTCAATCCCTGTAGCAACAGAACAATAAAAGCCCCACACTGAACCTTTTCTCCCCATCAGCCCTTGGCCCCCACCCTGGAGAGTTTTTTCCTATGCGTTCTTAACAATCAGTGTCTATTCTGCTTTCAAAAAATATAAAATAGCAACATAAAAAATATACTTCTTTTTTGGGTATGGGGCTTTAGTTTATTAAGACAAGCGTTAGTTGGCTGGAACTCACTATTTAGACCAAGCTGGTCTGAAACTCAGAGAGCTGCTTACCTCTGCCTCTGCCCCTAAATGCTGGGATTAAAGATGTGTGCCAACCCTAACCCTAACCCTAAAGGCTGGCCAGGTATTTCTTCAGTGGCTTGGGAGAACAACTTAGAAGTGAAAACTCAGTCCTGACCATCGTGATTCCATGGGATTCTCGTGAGCTGAGAACAAAGATCATGAGCCCGAGATGCAGTAGAACAGAGTCAGAACCGACGTCTCAGCTGAAAGGTCGCAAGCACGAGAAGTCCGGGTCTAAGTGGAGGATAGAGGGAGTGCCCCATCATTGAGGAGAACCGGGGGATTGTCTAGTCCATTCTAGTGAGCAGGGGGAGACTCAGCCTCTGTGACTCCAGAGTGGGAGTGAGGACCACAGCAGGACAGTCTCCGTTTTGTCAACAAGCTAGAGGAGGAGAGTACAGACCCAGCTCTCCTGTGTCCCTCATGCAGGACAGAGCTCAGCCAGATGAACCAGCCGACGGATGAGCCTCATCCCTGGCCTCCCAGCTTGGCCTTCCCTGGACTCTACACCCAACCAACCTTCACGTTGGCAAGAACAGCTTGCCGCATGTGTAGATGACATTGCGAAAACATGTTCAATCCAAACTCGGTGGGCTTTTAAGAGCAACCCCCATGTGCTCAGAACCCTTTCTTGGCCTGAGTGTGGGTAGCCTGGAGCGCCCAGCAGGGACTCTCCCGTCTCCAGAAGTCCAGGAAAGAGTTAAATATTCTCTGCACTTGACATGGTGGCTTCTCACCACACACTTCCAGATCCCACCATTCTCCAAGCAGCTGTGCAGCCAATCAAAGCAGAGGAAGGAAATTATCCTGGCCAGCTGTCAGCCACCGAGCACTGATGGCCATATATGGTAAAAAGCACTGTCAGAGCTTGTCGGCCTGCAGGCCGGCTGCTGGGACGAGGCAGTGAGCGGGCGGCAGCAGGAGCTGGACGAGGTGAGGGCGCACAAAGGACGGGCTGCTGCTGCTCATCTCTGGAGGAGTGGGGGAGGGGGACATCATCTGCTGGGCACACTGGGTGAGTCACAGCCCCGGGGCACACTGTGAGGTTCCTCAGCCAGCACTCTGTGCTTCATTGTTAACTGGGGGCGAGCAGAGCAGCCCTCCTCCCTGCTCCCTCCAGTGAGACTGGAGAACACAGGCACTGAGAGAGAAAGAAAGGGCCCTTCTGTGGCACTTCATGTGGTAATGAGGCCACGCAGCACTCATGTGGCTGGCAGCTCAGGACACAATTTACAAGTCATTGTTCTGCACCTGGTGCGCTCCCCCTGAATCACAGACCATCCCCCAGCCTCTGGAGACCCACACACTTTAGAGATTAGGTGCTAAGGGCATCAGACAGAAGCCGTTTCAGTAAGCAGTGAACTGGCAGGTCACAACACACCAAGAAATGGCACATAATAATAAAGCCCTCCACAGTGTCCCACAGCCACCTCTATACAGTGGACAGTCTCTCTGCCTGTCGGCGTGTGTATTCAGCAACATGGCAATGCAGCAATGCCAGTCTGGCAGGTGCAAGGGCCTTGATCACACAGAGCAGCTCCGCTGGAGGGAGCCTGTGAAAGGAGGAGACCATCAGTACACCCGGCGGGCGGGCGGCAGGCAGGCAGGCACAGCCCTCATCACTACCACGAGGCACAGGACAC
Organism: Mus pahari; assembly: GCF_900095145.1. Classification (NCBI taxonomy): domain Eukaryota; kingdom Metazoa; phylum Chordata; class Mammalia; order Rodentia; family Muridae; genus Mus; species Mus pahari. The sequence continues at coordinate 3,733,161 of NC_034612.1, forward strand.
GCTGAGACTGGAAAGCCAGCACGCTGTGGGCCTGCAGCACCCGAGGCCAAGCTACTGCCTTGCTGCGCTTTCCTTCCGGGGACAGAGTGCACAGGAGGTTCAACTGGACCCCAAGTCCCTAAGGCCCCCAGACTCACATCGTGGAGAGAAGTCACAGGAAGATTTAGACGTGGAAGGTCGAGAAAACATGCCCCCAGCCCTGGACACTCCCTCCACCCCAGAACGGGAGAGGCAGCAGATGCCCTGAGCTCAAAGGTGACGGTCGGTTCAGGAAGGTCAGTCTCCGGACAACTGCATGGCACGGACTATGGAGTCTCATGTGTCTGACTCAAGCCACTGCCTCCTCCTGAGGTGGCTAAGGGGAGACACCTGGCTGATGGAGCTGTCACCGGCCCTGAGCGCTTGTCCTGGTTCTTCACCTACTCTCAAGGAAAATGTCAACTTTACACAATTCATACTGGAAATGGAGGGGGAGAAGGAAGACGATGATGACGATGACCAACAACAAATGTGTGATTTTTCTATCACTAAGCTACTTTCAGCTACTTCTGACTCACATGTTGGTTCATATGACACACCGATGATCAGATCCATTTCCTCTAGCATCCCATTTCCCGCATGCCAAAGAAGCCAACCTACACTGTGAAGTACCAGTCTGGAAGAGGCTGTGGCCACCGCCCTTGCCCTTCTCACACTGTCCCCTCCCTCACAGACTCTGAAAGCTAACACTCTCCTTGTGAAGTCTTGAGTCTGCACCGAGGGCCCGAGTGCTTCATGCAGGCACAGGCTCGGCACTGGGCAGACCCAGGGCAGCTGTCAGAGGAACGTTTAAAAGCAGTTACCCAGGCAAGCCCCTCCTGCCCACAGGCAGAGCTGGCAAAGCAATGGCCCCGCGGCCACTGGAAGCCGGGGTGGCGCTCACTCTGAGCCCGTGCGAGCTTCGAGATGCTGCCTGTGGTGAAGGGCTCCCAATGTAGATGTCATTTCCTCAGTGAGATGACCCTGTCCAGCATCAAGACTTTGATTGAAATCGCACCACAGTGCTAAGGACCTGCACACATGCATGCTCCATCCTCAGGGCTGCCCAGACCCTTGTCATTGGCAGTCACCATTGTCATGCAGAAAGCAGGCTGACCCAAGCTTTGATTCCTGGTCAGTGACATCAAGACTGTCAGCCAGCTGGGGACTGTCCACATGTGTTGCCCCCATGATGAAGTGACTGGCATCCTCAGGGGTGCCTGAAGTGGAAATTTCTGGGTACTTTAGAGACTCAGTTATGTCATGTGATGTTTGGCTGAAGCAGACACGGGTGAGAGGATGTTGGGCTGAAGCAGACATGTGATGTTTAGAAAGAATATAAATATAACCCCACAGACAGTGGCAAGGCTCTCGCATTGGTTCGCCTTGCACTCAGTCGCTGATCCTCGTATGTTAGAACTCCTCATGCTATTCTGGCAGCTCTGGCTGCTTCTGTGGACTCATGCTGATTTGGCAGGGCCTTCCAGTTTCTTCCGGATCCAGGCGCTGCTACTGACTTGTGTTTGGTGCTTCCGGATTAGACTGGACTACCACTACAGATCCATGTTTGATGTTTTGGACTGGACTGCAGATATCCTGACAGTGAAGATCTGATCTCCCCAAACAGTTACTTCTAAACAAGTCCACAGACCCCGTCTCCTGTTAACCTTTCTCTCCCCTGCCTCTGGTGGGTGGGCTGGAAGGGAGGTTGAAGTGTTTAAGAATCCTAATTAAAGTAGGTTTTGAAAACTCTAAGCCTACAGGTACCACATGGCCCTGAAGCAAAGGAATGAGGCTATGGGAAGAGTTCTCAGGGAGCACCCCGGGGCACAGGGACATCTTCTACCTGAGATGACTGGTGTGAAGAACAACAGACCGATGAGTTTGCACACCTGAACAGAGATGTCAAGGACTCGATAAGCGATGTCCACATGAAAGGAGTAGCATACAGAGCGACAGGCCCATACTGTGAGCAGACCTAAGACGTTCCTCGTCACCAACTCCGGCAGCTTGTGGACACGGGGGTGAGTCAGACACTGGAAAGGTCAGGCCAAGAAGCTCAGCTCCCTGGTGCTAAGTGGGACCTCCTGAGAGGTATGAGAATGGTGTCTGACTTTGGAGAAAACCCTCAAGTTACAAAAAGGCCGGGTGGGTACACAGATCAGCCTGCATGAATTTTTGAAGCTTACTGAATAGAAAGGAGCTGAAGTGCTGTACGTTAGTAATGATGTATATGGTAAGCTACAGTCATGCTGAAGTTCACCCGGAGGACAGGCGTGCACAGTCTAAGATCAGAACCATGAATATGAGGGAGTCCATTCAGAAAGGGTGTGGCTGCACACCTGACCGGCTGTGGCGACACACGTAGGCTCAGGAGATGGTGAGTCGCTGCTGGCTTTGGAGCAGTGGAAGGAGAGGAGGAGGAGGAGAGGAAAGACCACGGCCTTTCCCTGAGGTCACGATTCACAGCTCTACCTGGCATTTCTAAAGTGTTTAACTATGACATCTACCACACCTTCTATGGCAGGAGAATCCCCCTGTAGCACAATCATGCTGAAAGTCCCCCTGCCTTCAGAGAGCCCCTGCAGCAGGAGACTTTGGCCCAGTGAACTGGGACCTGTTCAATGTGGCTATGAAAAAGCTCCGGCCCCACCCAGGGTCAACTCACTGATGGCCGACTTCTGAGAAGAATTAAACCAACATGCCTTTGGGTGTTTGCTTTCTACCTAGTGGATATACGCAGGGTCAGACAGGTTAGCCACCTGGGGTGTGGCCTTTCACACAGGGCCCACGGTCAGGCTGCACGGTGAGACTGATGAAGCCTTCTGGAGTGTTCCATATGAATCCACTTGACGCATTCAGCAGGTCAAGGGTAGAAACTATTCTCAACAATTTCTGAAACACTTCCTGATTGCTTTCAGGTGCAGCCCTGGCAATTGCAGGGGCAGAGTGACATACAAAGACAGCTCTCTGGCAGAGTGACATACAAAGACAGCTCTCTGGCAGAGTGACATACAAAGACAGCTCTCTGGCAGAAGGCAGATGATTCAGGGGGCAAGCGGCCCCACACTACAGCAAGGAGCACAGGGGAGCACCGCTCCAAGAACACGCAGCCTTCTGGAAAGACTTCCTTGAGTCCTCAGAGTGCTTGGTGCAGTGCCCTGACCCATCCCATGCTGGTGAAGGAATGACAGATTCCTTCTCACACAGACAAGGGGCGAGGAGACATGGGCTCTAGTTAAAGTCCTCTGGGACCAATGGGTTACCGTAGAGGACAGGAACAGAAAAACCTCAGGGCTCAGCCTGTGTGGGGGACAGGCGGCTAAGGCTTTAGGAGGGACTCACTGGGAGACACGTGGGGGGGCACAGCATCTTCCCATCTCCAGGAAGGCTGGAGTCTCACCTGTTCAGTGGTGGTTTCAGCGAGATGCTGGCTGGTGCCTGTGTGTGGCTACACTCATGGTAAGCTTGGCTCTGACCTAGAATTTATTCTTGGGGTTGCATTTTGGTTTTTTGTTTGATTTTGTTTTTTTCAGATAGGGTCTCATCAGGGATCTCAGGCTGGCCTGAGATTCAGATCCTCCTGCCTCAGCCTTTGGGATCTCAAATGACAAGATCCTAGAGTGGGTATTAAATCTGGAGAAGGGCAGGAACTCACAGGAAGCATGCATCCTCCTACAAAGTACAGGGGGTAAAAGAACTGTGTAGTGTCCACCGCAGTGCCACATGTCCCTGTGGAACCTCAGCATCCTCTCCTCCTTGCTCTCCTGTAAACACCGTGGAGCCGAGAGTCCACTCTTTTCCAGCACAGGACAGGCATTCAGCTGTCTGTTCATCCCTGGTGTTTGCAGCTCAGCCAGTGCTGACAGGAGATGCCATGAGCTGCTGCCCAGTGTTGGGGGGCCTCACGGCTTCTGCTCTGGAGACTCAGATGAAGACGCAGAGGAGAATTCCTGTTACAGACTAGCTAACTTTAGAGTCGGGTGGCTGCATTTTGAAGACCTGGAGTATGTGACCTAAGACTGTGGGAAAGTAATATTTGCTAGGTTCAAATAATGATATATATAATATTATATATATATATATTTTTTTCTTTTAAAGAGTTCTCTCTACATAGCCCCATTGTCCTCGAACTCACTCTGTAGAGCAGGCTGGCCTCGAAGCCACAGAGATCCACCTGCCTCTGCCTCCCAGGATTACAGGCGTGCAACGACCCACCCAGCTACGAATGATGAGTTTACAACTTATTCCATACAGGAGGGTCTCAGTCTTGAGGACACTAAACCCAGAGGTGCTGGCATCTCACACAGAAGAGGCCTGCCAGACCGCAAACCAGAAGTCATGTCAAAGCAGCACACAGCTGGATTAGCGTCTTCACAGGGAGGACAAGAGTGTCTTCCTATATTTTTTATTTACTTATTTTTTACAATGCTAAAAGAATGTAATATAATAACCTAGCATGGGTCCAGGCAAAAAAGCACTCAGGCTGAAAACATGGCTCAGCAATAAAAAGCTGTTCTTCCGGGGGACCAAGGTTCAGTTTCCAGGGTGCTGGAACAACAGCTGAGAACTTACAGCCTGAGACACAATCATGGGTCTGTGAATCAACTGGGAAAACTTCAAAGCCCGCTCTCAGTGACAGGCCACTCCTAATTCCAAACAGTTCCACCAACCAGGGATCAGCATTCAAACGGATGAGCCTACTGTATCCTTTCCCACGCAAGCCACTGCTAGGGTTGACTCTGAACTCGGGACTCTTCCACTCAGCCTGTCAGGTGGCAGGGTCATAGGTGTGCATCACCATGCCTCCTCTGTGGCTGCGAATCAAACTCATGGCCCTGTGAGTGCTGGCAATCATCCTACCAGCTGAGCTACCACCCCAAAATTATGGTTTTAAAGCACGCTCTAAATTCAAGCTTCAGGGGCGTGTGATACACAAGAAGACCCTATCTCAAAAAGGATGTCTATACACACCCATGTATACATGTGTGTGTGTATTTACTCTCTATCTGCATCTGTTTTAAGGACACTCATAACTAAGCAGAGGGGTGGGGTGGTGGACAGCTCTTCATGCCAGGCTCAGAACAGCACTCCCTACTGTGCATCAGGCCCTAGCCTGGGTGGGGTGGACGGATAATCAGAAAGCCACTTGTCTTAGGATTACTATCACTGTGATGAGACACCATGACCTAAAGCAAGCTGGCAAGGAAAGGGCTGATTTCAGCTCACATTTCCAGGTCACAATCTGTCACTGAGGGAAGTCAGGGCAGGGACTCACACGGGGCAGGAACCTAGAGGCAGCAGCTGACACAGAGGCCATGGAGGGGTGCTGCTTACTGGCTTGCTCAACCTGCTTTCTTATAGAACTCCGGACCTCGACCCCAGGGATGGCTCCACCCACTATGGCCTGCCCTCCCCTCCATATTAAGAAAATGCCCTACAGCTGGAACTTATGGAGGAAATTTCCTCAGGTAAGGTCCCCTCTATGGTCCGATGACTCTATCTTGTATCAAGCTGACATAAAACCAGCCAGCACAGTTCTTACTACTCACATATGGAGTGTAAGCAAACACTGTCAAAGACCGCAGTTTGAGAATGCCTGATTTACACCTGCCTGCCGGCCTGTCAAGTCACCCAAAACCCAACTGCCTAAGATAGAGGCTCTATAGCCAAGCCAGATAACCTGAGATCAATGCCCTGGACCAATCTGTATCGCTATCTATAGAGATAGATTAAATAAAAGGCACTGCCCATCTCACTGCAGGGACAAAGGGGCAGGATGGCACAAGGTTAAGGGAGCCCTGGCCACGCCCATCCCATCATGCCCCACCCCCCTCTAGACAGTCACTCCCAGACACAAATGACCTTTACAATCAGAATGGGGAGGGACACCGGGGCTGGGAGCCCTGGGAGTGGCTCCTCCATCCAGGTGAGGAGTGCAGTTCTCAGAGCACCTGCCCACCTTACTTGTCTCAGGCAGGACTGGCAGGTCTCTGAGGTCCTAAGTTCGAGGGTGCGCTTTACAGGAAGTGCTTTGTGCAGGAGTCACGACAGACAGACAGACAGGCAGCAGGGAGGGAGAGGTGCTTGCTTCAGCTGTGCATCACGAGGGAGCCTGGCAGACTGCTCAGGGGACTGAAGGCCTGCATGCTGCAGGTGAGGCAGCTTGGGCACTTGTAGCAAGGGAGAAAGCTATCCCTCATGCCAGTCAAACACAGAGCCAACTAGTGCTTAACAAGACAGCCTTGTCTTACTCATCCTCCGAAAGACAGGAGAACGAGAGCACACAGCAAACCACACCTGCAGAGACCATGGCAGTGCAGCGTGCCACGGCTTGAGCAGTGTTACCAAAGAGTCCCGGCGCATGCAGGCTTATCCAAGCCGCCACACCTTAGCTGGGAACCTACTTACTCTTCAAGCAATGATCCCTGACAAGCCAATGTGCTGACTGCTTGTGTGTGTGCGGGTGCTTGTATGTGAGCACAGGTGTGTGTGTATGTATGTGCTGACCACTCGTGTGTGAGCACAGGCATGTGTGTGCTGACCACTCATGTGTAAGCGCAGGTGTGTGTGTGCTGACCGCTCATGTGTAAGCGCAGGTGTGTGTGTGCTGACCGCTCATGTATAAGCGCAGGTGTGTGTGCGGACCACTCATGTGCATAGGCATGTGTGTATGTCAATATATTTCTCCCTGTTACTGTTTCCATCTTGGATCTAAGAAGTCTTGGAAGACAGAGACTAACACATTTATATGTTCCCAAACCCTAATCACAAGACGCTGAGATTACAAGTCTTTGCTACCCCTCCCCCCCCATCTTGGGGTGAGTGGGGTGGGGTTCTGAGACAAGGTTTCACCATGTAGCCTGACTGGCCTGAATCTCACTATGTGGGCTGCCTTCCAAGTGCTGGGACTAAAGGTGTAAACCACCACACAGGGCCAGGAAAAGCAATCTACTAAGATACAGGTTAGAAAACAGTCCACAGTGCTGGGTTGGGGGTGCAGGGTGGCAGGCCACAGCTTGGTGACACAGGACTTGATTAGCATGAGTGAGGCCTGAGGCTCAATCCTTCCCCTACGAGGGCAGAAATGCTGCAAAGGGCAGCGCCGAGCCTACAAACAGCAAAGCAATGCTGACCTGTGATGGTCAGACAACAGTGAAACCAGACCTGGTAACAATCAAATATCAGCAGCAATGTAAAATCCACAACCCTCACTCAATTACCATCTATTATTATAGGGTAGGCATTTCCTGCCAACAGTGAGGGTGGTCCTATGTGCTACAGCATCAGTATGGTCACTGATGCTCCAGTGACCAGAGAGCAGCCCAGGAAGAGCAGAAACATCAGGATCAACTGACCTGCGGCTGGTAGCCAGGCCTTCCACCACAGCACAGGACTGACTACCACTCTCACCTGCTTGGCGTCTGTTCCCCAGAGTCAGACCAAGAAGAAAATAGCATGGCCTTTACGGATTCTGAAGACAAACCACTCAGAAACCGCCCCAGAGTGGACAGCTACCGGAGAGGAGATGTGCTGAGAACATAGAATTTCCAGGGCTGAGAAAGTCACTTTCACATATCGTGCCTTTACATTACAGAAAGAAAAATGAAGGGACAGGGTGGCAGAGCAGAAGTGTCGTGCTTCAGGGTGGCCCAGCCAGGATTCGATTTCCTGGTCTTCAAAGCCCAGGCCTCACTCCTCCCTCAGTGCCACTCACTCTGACAGAGCCACACAGTGAACACTTATTACACTGTAAGGCCTGAGACCACACGGAGCCTGGGAACCTACTGCCAAGAGAAGCCAGTCACCTAGTGCTCTTCTCCCTCCCCATGCTATCAGCGCGTTTACATTGACATCAGCCTCTCCTCACAAATGATGCTCAGGACAAAGCCACACAGGCAGAACCGCAGCCAAGAAAGGCCCCAAAGGCAGGCGGGCAAAGCCAAGGTGTAACAGAGGCATAGCAGTGGGGGAGGGGTCGGAAGGATACGTGTGTGTGTGTGTGTGTGTGTGTGTGTGTGTGTGTGTGTGTGTCTCCATGTGGATGTATCTTCTGCTGCCTCCCCCACCCCCTTTTTGAGACGGTCTCTCTGAGTGAATCTGGAGCTCACCAGTTTGACAGACTGACTGGCAGCCAGGGAGCCCCTAGGCTCCTCCTGCCTCCTCCCCTAGTGATGGGGTTACAGAGCAGCATCAGGACCGCCCCTCGTGATGGGGTTACGGACGAGCATCAGCAAGCCTGGCCTGTCAGAGGATGCAGAGGACCCGCAGTCAGGTCCTCATGGTAACTCTATCCACCAAGCTCTACCACAGCCAAGGACAAGGTGCAATCCCGTTCCCATAGAGACGGAGGGATGCTGACTAACGCAGGCCACTGAACGTAAGTAAGAACCATACGCCAAACAGGTCTCCTGTGAGCGCCGTCTGCTCACGCAGCCTTTTGTGGATGTGGAAGCTGGAGGAACTGTCTGAACCCTGTGCAAGATCAGCCATTCAGAGTTTATTTTGGGCTTCTTAATTGGCTTGTTCCATTTCTTTGAAGAAAAGAATGTCTTGAATTCATTCCTCGGTTTATAAAAAGAAAAATGCTTTAACTCCAGGCAGACCGTGAGTTCCTGACCTGGCTGACGGGCCATGGTTGTCCTCTCAGCTGGCTGCCCTGAGCCCTAGCAACAAAAAGTCAAGTTCCTGAGCGCTCCCCGCTACTAATAAAGGACTACACATGCTGGAGACGGCCCAGTGGCTAAGGGCATGTCCAGATGACGTAAGTTCTAGTCCCTGCACCCATAGCAGGGGGCTTACAACTATCTGTAGTTCCAGGGGACTCGATTCCTCTATCCTCCATATGCACATGTCCCCATAAGCATACACGCATGTGCGCGTGCACAAACACCCACACATAATTAAAAGGAAATCCTTGAAGAAACATACTAAACAGATGTGTGGGCAAACACACCTGACATTCACTTCAAACCCTCACTCCAGTCAACAGAGACAAAGTGTCCAAGTAGAAAGGGCTCCACTAATGGCAGGGCTCCGCTGACCTCCAACTAACGGCAAGACTCGCCTGACCAACTGGAAGGTGCACTAGAAGCAGGCATCTGCCCTGCACCTCCAGCACCGTCGGCCCATTTCTTCCAGGGCTGGTTCCGTTGTACAATAACCAATCCAGCCACAGAAGCCAGGCCCAGGTGCTAACCAGAACAAGCTAGTCCCGGACATCTGAGAGGGAACTACTGGAACCTTCCCCACGTGATATCAAGCTGCGCCCTTGACAGAAGGTGGACGTCGTGGTGACAACTTTCAGAACCCGAGACCCACAGTAAGGTGTGCCCTAGTTTCCCATTGCTGCCTGTAGATTTTCAGCGCATGGCGACGGCTGGCTGTACACACACCTGCACTTCCATGTCCTATCGGGGCACTACACCCTTAGCTCTGGAGCTCAAGACTTTTCCTCCTACAAACTAAGGAGAACAGGCACACAAACGCTCCATCTTACAGCCAGCTGGGACGGCTCGGGAAAGGCAAGTCAGGAAAGGACCGTGTACACCCTGAGGAGGGGCGCACACAGCCCCAGGCAGGACCTACCACTGTCAAACAGTATAAACCCCAGGCTGTAGCTTGCTGCCCAGAGACAGGATAAACCTTGAATCTTGTGTTGTGTCTGTCTGTGTGGACACCTCCAACACCCGCTACTCTGGCAGCAGGGCTGGGACCAGGGTCACAGTCACCTGAGCAACAGGACAGAGAAGCCGCAGAGCTAAAACCCATCCCTTGGGGCATTTTCTTGAGCTTGTGGTCCATTTACAACTCAAAACCCGAAAGGCCAGGGGCTGAAGAAATGGTTCAGTGGTCAGAGCCCTAGCCGAGGACCTGTTCCCAGCACCTGCATGAGGCAACTCTAGAAAACTAGAGCCAGCACTGTGCGGGCTCCCGAGTCACTCCACTCCTTGTATCTCCAGCTCCAGAAGGGGGTATCGCTCGCCCACTCACCTTGTGCAGAGGGAGCACCAGAAAGGCCCCTCCCCCGCTCGCTTCTATGATGATGGCCACGAATCTGGGGTTGACGGCACAAAAGGAACTGTCCCAGGTGACTCGGGAGACGCGGATGTCATCATAGCACTGGTCATTCTTCACCGCCTGTCCAAAGACGTGCCGGAACTTGCTCTGCCGCACCACTCGCCGCATTGTGTCTGTGAAAAGAGAGCAACAAGAAGTGTGTGAGAAACCGGGTGTGGTGGCGCACGCCTTTAATCCCAGCCCTCGGGAGGCAGAGGCAG
>NC_034612.1:3743497-3765916 GCF_900095145.1 Mus pahari
GTGAGAGCCACGTGCGTGTCAAAGCTGCGCCTCTGCCACAGGCAAGCTGGAAACAGGGCCTCAGCGCGCCTGCGCTCCTGGAAGGTGCAAACCCTCCTCTGAAGCAGGCGCGGGGACAGCAGGCCAAGCAGGTGGTAACACTCACAACATCCAGAGGCAGAAGACAGTGCTCACTTCAAGAGAAAGAGCAAGGCAGGGCGGGAAGGGAAACCCACCTTCCGGGGTGGGTGGGAAAACGCACTGCACCCTCCCTATTTTGGAGACAGGAAAACACCTAGGCGGAGGAACCTTGTGGGAAGCTGAAGGGAATCCTCAAACAAGACGTGATTTGGTGGCTTTCTCCTCAGCCTGCCCAGCTTGCCAGGGGTCGGTTTCCAGTTTGTAAACACCCCCTCCCTCGCCCCACACAGGTATCCCTCTGTCTGAGCACTGTGCTGGCTCCCGAGTCACTCCACACAACCAGCTATGCGGACTCAGGAGCCGAGAGGTGCTGCCCTGGACCCCTGTGCTGCCCACAGAACTACCCAGTCTGACCCCTGGCTGCCAAGAGCCAGTGAGGAAATCTGACCTGAGGCTGCCACAGAAGTCAAGAGCCCGCCTTAGAACAAGGAGCTGTAACGAAACGGGAAGTGGCTGATGAAGGTCTCCCGATGACAGCGAGTCTGCCAGCTCCACTCTGCCAGCTCCACTTTAGCCAGCGTGAAGAGCCATACACTGGGCTATAAGCCACGGCAGCCAAAGCCTGAACTGCATGGCAGAGGCAGCTGGACAGAAGGGAGGGAACAGGCCAGTGTGGAGGAGAGACCAGGATGGAGGCGCGGGGCAGGCCACTCAACTGCTTGCAGAGGAAGCTGGGCACGGGGATTGTGGGTGACAGCTAGCTGGGGCCCGGGACCTCTCTGGGTGGCCAGATGGGCATGAACATGGGAGGCTTTGTGCTTCTTTCGGGCCCCAGGCCCCACACCTCAGGTTTCTAGCCAGCACTTGATGTAATTTTCCCGTCTGCTGCTGTACAGCGTTCTGTTCAAAAAGACAAATGGAACTCGGATAAAGCTAAGTGGAGCCGGCACACGGCCAAACCCTGACAAGTTCACAGAAAACCAGACCGCTGTGAACAGAAGAGGCCAACAGCTGTCTGTCTGCCACGTGGGACCTGAGGTGGGCAATGCCTTTTCTCGCCGTCTACGGCTAGATGCAGAGAAAGTTTATGCCAGAGCCTCTGTCCACCTTTGTAAAGTTTGTGTGGCAATGTCCTCTCTGCACTGCTGGGACGAGTGGCTGGCCAGAGTCAGAAGCCCGGTGGCCTCCACACCCTGCATTCTGTAGCCCGGCTGCTGCCTGCCCTTCCCTGCTGACTCCTGGGACTGTACGCTTGGTACAAGATGCTAAGGGCTTACACTCAGCCAACAGCCTTCACTGTGGAACAGTGTGAGTTCTTCCTTCAGCAGTGAGTCAGACACAGCTTCTACTGTGGCAAAGACTCAAGGAACAAACTTCCATACTGGCCGCTCTCCAAAGTCACCACCTTCTCAGCCATTCTACAGGTCACCATTCTACAAAGGCCCCTTCCCCGCCTCCACCCAGCACATCCCAGCAAGTGTTTCAAAAGATACGGCTCAGTCAGCAGTTAGAGTGTTTATTGCTCCCTCAGAGTCCCCACATTTGGTAGACACACTCACACACACTCACGAGAGTGTACTCGCAGCTGCTCACAACTGCCTGTAGCTCCTGCCCCAGGGAATATGACACTGTCCTGCTTCCACACATACCTGCACTGATATTCATACCCACATACATACATAAGCACAAAACAATTTCAGTTAGCCGGGTATGGTGGCACACGTCTTTAATCCCAGGCATTTGGGATATAGAGGCAGGCAGATCTCTGAGTTCAAGGCCAGCCTGGTCTACTGAACAAGTAGGCAAAGCTACACAGAGAAAACCCGTCTCAAGAAAATTCAATAGAAAAATAGGCAAAAACAAAAACAAAAACCAAACAGATCTCTCTCTGTCTCTGTCTCTGTGTGTGTGTGTGTCTCTCTCTCTCACACACACACACACACACACACACAATCACACACACAGAGGGGGATACACAGGCACACACCATGGATAAGGACAGGAAGGGAGCGCACCAGAGAGCAAACCCAACGACCAAGCTCAGAAGAGAGAGAGCGGGTGGCACTGAGTGACCGGTGGCACCGAGTGACCACTGTGGACGTGCCCTACACTCACTGAGCAACTTGGGTGGAGCTCACAAGGACAGAGGCACGCTGTAAATCCCTAGCAGAAGCAGGAAAGAGAGTCTGCACACACACATAAACAGGTACACATGCACATTTTTATAAAGCATAAACAGTTATCACAGCAGTGTGAGCCATGAGTCAGCGCAGCAGAATTCAAAGTCCAGGGCCAGAGGGGCTCCGAGGGAAGGGACACCTGCTGCACAGCCTGGTGACCTGAGTGTGGTCCCCAAACACATGTGAAAATGGTAAGAGAGAACCACATCCACAGTGTTGTTCTCTCATCTCTATACATGTTACCACACATACATACACGGGGCCACACATGTACCCACACATACACACAGTGTACATATATACATATACATGTCCACACATATACACATACAGTATACACACATACATGTGCCCACACATACACAGTGTACACACATAAATATACAATAACAACAATAATAATAATAATCGCATTTTTAAAAAGCACCTCAGCCCCGAGGTAAAGCCATACTTTCTCTAGCCAACTGACTTTCAACACGGAATGAAACCACTCGTGGGGCATGGAGTGTCAACAAAGGGTGCTGACACAGCAGGCCACACAAACAGAAAGATGCTGGTGATCAAATGGGTCAGGAGCCTGGACACAGGAGCTGAGACCACAAAGCCCCCAGAAGGAGACACAGCAGCAAATCTTCCCGGCCCTGGATGGCAAAAGCAGCTCAAGTCTGACCCTCTGCAAGCAACACAGAGAAGGAGCTGACAGGGCTCAGCGAGACGGAGGAGAGCTGACCCTCTCCAAGTCAGCCTCTGACCTCCACACGTGCACCACGGCACACACGTCAGAGCAACACACACTAAAGTAACTAAAAATATACACCAACATTTGCTGCAAACCCTAAATCTGATAAGGTGCTCACTGACACCTAAATATATAAAGAACTTATTAAAAAGGAGACTGGGTAGGGAGGACAATCTAAAGTCCTAAAGGACTTGCCAGGCATGGTGGAGGCAGGAAGATGAGGTATTCAAAGCCAGCCTCGGCTACAGGCGATCTTGCTTTGGCCTACTGTTTGGCCTACTAATGTAAGACCCGGGGTATACAACCAGCACCATTCCCTAAATGGATTGGAGGCTCAAAGGGACATGCATCTGTCCAACGCACACAGAAGGTGCTGCCACTTATGAAGGGAAAGCCAACCCCTCCATGAGTGGGTCCTTTACCCCAGAATGAAGCCCAGCAGCCAGAGAATTGCTGCTGTAGTGTGGGCTGCTCTGGACCCCTAGGGTGTCGTGTGGGCTGAGCTTTGGAAGGGCCGTTGGGTGCCTTGTGCTCTAACAGATTTCCACCTGACCTGGCTCTCGAGAGAACTGAAACCGAGTACGTGACCCCCTACCCCCACCCCCGCAGCAAAGTGGTGCTATTTGCTGGTCTAATAGATAAGCTGCTATTGCCACAGAGACCGCAGCTCAGCAGTGAGCGCATGCACCAGCACACCCTACAGAGGCCCTGGCAACATTACAGTGCCGAGAGGCGGTACAGGGACCTACAGAGCCTAGCTAACTCCTGTTAAGCCTACACCGGGCGAATACTGAGAGTGGTTTGGGAGCTGTGGGTTAAGAGCTGAAGCAGAGGGTAGGAGGCTGTTTCTTAGGACTCACTTGCCCAAGCACTGTGGCAAACACGTTAATCCCAGCACTCGGGAAGCAGAGGCCAGACTAGCTTACACTCAAGTTCCAGGACAAGCGAGGATACAGAGTGAGACCCTGTCTCAAAAATAAGCAAACAAAGGACGTGTGTGTGTGTGTGTGTGTGTGTGTGTGTGTATGTGTTTGTGTGTGCGCGCGCGCCTATCAGGGGCAGGGCATATGCGATGCCTGCAGAGGCCAAAAAGAGGGCATCAGATCCCTTGGAAATGGAGTTAAGGTGGTTCTGAACCTCCATGTGGGTGCTGGGAATAAAACCCAGGTCCACTGCAGGAGCAGACAGTATGCTTACCTACTGAGCCCTCTCTCCAACACCAGCGGCTTCTCTTAGGGGTCATGAAACTGTTCCCAAGTCTCTGTGGTAATGGCTGCACGTGTCATTAGTTTTGTTTTGGTTTTCTCTATCTTACGCTTTAAGTGAACGTAATGCACGTATAAAGGTGTTTGTTTTTTAATCTGTACAGAGTCCAGCACAGACTCTGTAGTCCTCGCTGATTTGTAAACACTAGCACTTAGAGCCCACTAAGTTTCCCTACCCAAAGGAGACAATCCAACCAATGCCCTACTGACTGGGGACATGAGTATAACCTTCAGACAAAAGAACACTGGTAACCAAGAACTCTACAAAACTCTGTGTTTGCCCAATTCAGCAGCACTAATACCCTTTCCAAACAAAGAAAAATCTAAAAACTATTCTAAGACTAGAACTCTCTGTAAGAGCCACCAGTGTTGACATATGGCATTCAAAACTTCAGTTGGAAAACTAAGGTGTCAAAACCAAACTTAAAAAAAAAAAAAAAAATTAAATGTCTTATCAAAATTAGATTTTTTTAAAAGTTCTAAGTGATCAAACAATACATTTAAAAACTAAAATATGTTGTAAGGGAAGCCAATTCCCAACTGTATGAAAAAGAATTAATGAAGCAGTCCTGGACAAGGAGATCCAGATACAATTCTAAACGCCCTGCCAGAGAGAGGCTGCTCATGAGGTCTGTCAAGCTGTGAGCACTCCCCCTGCACGTGAACTTTTCTTCGCAGACGTTGAGAACATCTCAGACATTGAGGGCAGTGAGCCAGGCATGATGGAGACCGAAGCTGGGACTGAAGATCGGCTAGAATCAGGAGCAAGACTGAAAGATCAACAAAACAATAGATAGGCCAGCAAGGCAGAGCTCGGCCAGTAGAGCACTTGGCACATAAGGAGTGGGGCCAACTCTGTCCCCACAACTGCTGCAGAAGAGCTAGGATGGCACAGGCTTGTGACCCTGTGCCAGGGATCCATGCTGCCCAGCGCCAGCTCTGGGGGACTGTCAAAAAAGGAAGAAAAAACAAGGCAAGGAAAAACACTGAAGAACGGCCTCCCTGAAAACACACATGCACACCTGCACACTCACATGCACACATGCATCTGCACACTCACATGCACACACATACATACACAAAACTATTTAAAAGGGTGGTGTAGTTAAGCCATTGAGCAAATTAAGGAAATGCTCAACAGATTTCACAACAAATTCCAGTAAGTAGGAGGCAGTGTAAATATGTCTTTTAATTTCCACAAAATCTAGCTGGTGCACATCTTTAGTCCTAGAACTTCAAAGGCAGAGACAGGTGGATTTCTGAGTTCAAGGGATGCCTGGTCTACATGGTATCTTCCAGGCCACCCAAGATTATACGGTAAGTCCCTGGACTTATGCACAGACATGACTGCACTGAAAGTGGAAGAAGAACAAAAAACAAAAGCCAGATGTGTATCACTCACCTGTAATCTAGCACTTAAATGGCAAAGGCAAGATTAGGCGATCCTTGGTCACAAAGCAAACTTGATGTTAGCTTGGGTTACCTGATGTGCAAGTTTTTTGTTAACTATGGGTATTCGAGAGGAAGGAACCACAATTGAGAAAATAGCTTCCAGAGGACAAGGCTGTATGCAAGAACATTTTCTTAGTGATCAATGTGGGTGGGTCCAGCCATTGTGGCAGGTGTCTCTGGGTTCTATAAGAAAGCAGGCTGAGCAAGAAATGGGGAGCAAGCCAGTAAGCAGCACCCCTCCATGGCCTCTACATCAGTTCCTGCCTCCAGGTTCTTGCCCCGCTTGAGTTCCTGTCCTGACTTCAATGATGAACTGTGACGTGCAAGTTCAAGCAAATAATCCCTCTCCTCCCCAGTTGCTTTGATCATCACATTTCTTCACAGCCAACAGTGACCCTGTCTCTTACACCTGAAGAGCCCAGTAGAGAGGAAGCTTGAGGCCCAGGCCCATGCTAAATGTTCTCTCTAGGGCCGGTCAATCTCAGAAACAAGGTCATTTGTCTCTCTGCCCTGGTTTCTAGGGATGGCTGAAACCAAGAGAACTGATTACCCGGTAATTCAGGCTTTTGTTTTGTTTCTTAGACAGGGTCTCTCTGTGTAGCCCAGGCTAGACTAACACTTGCAGCCTTCCTGCTTCTGGGATTCCAGGCCTTGCCACCAGATTCCGTCGTAATAACGTGTTGGTAGGCAGGTGTATATCCCTCAGCTTTGACTCCAAATAAGAAAACCTCAACTCTGGAAAGCCCTGTTCATTATACCTAACACCGAGGAAACAAGAAACAGACTTCCATGTGTTACGGTGAGCATCCTAAGGGAGGGAGCATGACCGACCAGCAGAGACCCCCACGGCTATGGGCTGCCTCTCCAGCAATGGCTCTGCAAGCCGGCAGTGAGCGACATCTCAGGGTTCTGCGGTTACTGCACAGGGAGAAGGGAAGACAGAAGCAACACTGTGGTGGCCGAGAATAAACTGTCCCTGAAGCACCTGAGTAAACGTTCCTCCGTCTGTCTCCACCAATCTCATTTTAAGAAAAGGACCACCACCCCAGCGTTTTCCTGTTGACTGAGGCACTGTCTGTCTAAAGAGTCACGCAGACGTATTTCTATGGCCATGGCATGTGTGAGAGGAAACACATCCTGAGGGAAACACAGGAAAGCTCCCATCAGCAGAATCCTGCCAGCGGCTCCACGGACACCATTCCAGGGCATCAGTGAGGAATGCGCAGAAGGCTTCCAACATTCCCCCAGCCAGCAGCAACCACAGAAAGGCTCCAAAGCCTCGGGGAGGGACGGGCCAGGCCCCCAAGAAGCTGCTGTTCCCGTGACAGGCACTTTTCAACGCCTGCCGACTGGATGTGTTATATTAAAAGAACAGTAGGGAGCTAAGAGATGGCTCAGCAGTTAAGAGCACTGGCTGCTCTCCCAGAAGACTTGGGTTTGACTCCTGGCACCCACATGATGGCTCCCAATTGTCTGTAATTCCAGTTCCAGGGGACCCAACACCATAGGCACACAGGTGGTACAAAAACAGGTGTGTAGGCCAAACATATAAACAGTAAAATAATAATAATAATAAACTACAAAACAAAACCAAAAACAAGAACAACACAAAACTAAAGAAAAGGAAAAAAACCCAGTGAGGTAACAGCTGAGGCAAATGTCTTAAACTCCAGAGTCTCTTTTAAGAAGAAATGTAGTAACCCTGTCCACCCACGTGGAACAGATTCACAAGAGAAGATGATCAAAGTAGATGCAGGAGATTCCTGATTAAACACTGAATCCAGCACTCATCATTTCTGGGTAGGAGGTAGCTGGCCTTTAATTTGTCTGTCAATGATGCTCAAAGAAGCCTTATTACTCACACATTTTCACTGCATTCAACACTAACAGTCACAGGAGACATTTAAAGGAAAGGGAAAAAAAAAAAAAAAAGGCTGTGTGTAGTAGTAGCTCCACCTTTAATCCCAGCACTCTGGGGTTAGAGACAGGAGGTTTTCATGTGAGTTCATGATCCAGCCTGATCTACAAAAGTAGTCCCAAGCCAGTCAGGGCCACACATAGTGAGACACAGTCCCAAGCCAGTCAGGGCCACACATAGTGAGACACAGTCCCAAGCCAGTCAGGGCCACAAATAGTGAGACATAGTTCAAAAAAATAAGACTTGCCTAACTTAATATATATTAGTTTTTATGTTTTATGTGTATGGTTGTTTTGTCCAAATATTTGTCTGTGTACTTCACGTATGCCTGGTGCCTAAGGTCAGAAGAGGATGCGAGATCCCCTGGAGCTGTAGTTACAGATGGTTGCAAGCCACTATGTGGGCGCTGGGAATCAAGCCCAAGTCCTCAGCAAGAGCGACAAGTGCTCTTAACTGCGGAGCATCCCTGTACTCGCTAAGAAAAGCTTTTAGAAAGAGGACCACCTGCACCGCAAGTCACACAGGCAGATCGGCTAAGCCAGGCTCTGGGGAGGGGTAGGAGAGAGCTCTGTGCTCAATGCCTGCTGAAGGCGGTCCTGCCGGAGACTGCTGGCTCCCTAACACACATGCTGCAAGCACAGGGTAAGCTTCTGTGTGTTCAGCATATCGTGACAGAGAATGCTAAGGACAGTCAAACCCATGAAAAGCCTCCAAGTGACTTCTCTCCAGCCAGGGACAGAGAGACAGTCTGGGCAGACGCAGGTTTCAATTCCACAGCCCAAAACAATCTGGCTCTAAAATGTTTCTAGAAACAAAGACAAGAAAATAGACTTAAACGGTGGCTGTGGGGCCAGCCTGGGCCACAGGAAGTCTGAAGGGGAATTGCAAAGCATTTGCTTCCCAGATCTGCATTTTCCAGCCCTCTCAGAGGGCCACTGGCTCAGAGAGAAGGAAATACTGAGAGTCACAGTGACCCAGAGCCACAGAGCATGGCCAGTCGGCTCTCCTGCTTTCTCAGCACTAAATTCCACATCACACGTCCCCTCCACTTCTCAGTCAGTGGACGACTCTCCTCAGAGCCCTACCGTGGGGTGCTCAACAGCCATAGTTCCACTTGCTGGCTCACTGATCTTTAAATACAAAACGACGTTGAGCCAACACTTTATGAGCATTTAGAACAAACGGAAAAGCCAAAATTCAAAACGCATGCATTCTGGATAACCTATACTGACTTGAAGCAAAGAAAGCATTAGTCTCACCCAAGGGAGCAAATCCTCGCTTCTGATTTTAAAAGTAAGTGTTCAACTGTCTGAGATCATGCAATGATGGTAAAGCACTAGAAACAGACACACATGTGCACACGTGTATACATAGGCATGTACACAGACATATGTGTGCACACGTATCCACCAAAAATACAATCCCTAAAGGCTACATGTGCTAACAGTTCTCTGCATATTCTGATGCTTCATAGGCCCTTCATATTTTACAATGTGTACTCATTTTAGGAAGAAAAAAAAAAAGCTAGCGACTACCTGATGATGAGACTTGAGCACTTACTGAGCAATCTGAGAAACAGCAACACTGTGCAAATGCCTGCCCATGGCTGCGACAGGAACTGAACCTGGGTGAGACGTCCAGGAAGTGACTCTGAAGACCAAGGACTCACCTTCACACCTGCATCCAGAGACCCTCTGAAGACCCAGGGGGCATTACAGACACGGTAAGTCACCTAAGGAGGGGCACACAGAGTGGAACACGGAGGGTCTGCAATTATTAAAGCAGGACACTAGGAGACAGCCCTAGTTCTCCAGTGCGTGTTCTTACTACAGAGCTAACATGCAAAGATGCGTGTTCACAATCCCTCCCCTCTCCTAATCTCTGCTTATCACCAGTATCTTTATGATAATAACTGCCTCTCCCTGCGTCTGAAGACAGCTCAGCCTCTCCCTGCCCCAGAGAACACATGGTGGCAGCCCAGAAACCATCCATGGCTGCAGGCCTCTCCCAGAGGCCTCTGTGAAGAACCAAATTGATCCCAAGAGTCCTCAGGCTGAGTCCTCAGAGCTTCTGCGGATATGAACAGCCCGGAGTGTCTTGGAACAGTCCTGCTACACTGCTACACTGGTGACCTACTTTTCTTATCAACAACAGGGAAGGGAAAAATGGCTGAATATGGCTGTCCAAACTTGCTAAGTCTGTTCTTCATTAGTCAGTCAATGAAGTTTTTCTCGCAATAAAATTTTAGTAATTCTTTGGAAATACTATTGTTTCAAGAAATGAAACGATGGGATTCCCTGATCTGAATAATAGGATAAAATAAGAAGGCACGTTTATGAAGAACCTTGTTAGGACCAGCCACGGATACAACTAGAGGCGTCACAACACACAGCGAAGCCAGGCGTAACCCTGGATGCTGAGGCTGAGTCAGGAAGGCTGGGAGTGTGAGGCAGCCTGGCAATGCAGTCAGATACTGAACTTCTTAAAGACACAGACAGCTTCAGCTGAAGATGCCTGGTGTCTTCCCCTGTGCAAGCGGGGAAGCGTGAAAACAGAGGAGTCACAGGACGCTGCAGGGGGACACAAGACACTGTGGTTCTGCTAACTGACAAGGTCATCCTTGACTGTCACCTACCTGCCTAAGTTATTCTGCTTCTCTGGTTATTGTTTCTTCCTCTGTAAACTGGAAAACTGTTTATAATAAAATAGAATGAATTGTTTCTTTATCATCATGCAAAGCCCAAGTCTACACACTCTGTCCATCAGCCCACACCTCCCTAGGAAAACACGAATGAGTCACGGAGAACAAATCCATTTCCAGCATCTACAGGGACACACACATGACACCCTCAAATGTGAGGGTCCTTATCCTTCTAGTTCATTTCTTCAACAATGACTCAGGCCCCAGTCAATGGCTGGACTGCACTGGACACTGCAGGACACCGACAAGCACCCGCTGTCAGAAGCTAACGCCATGGCGGACATGAACTGGACAGGAAGAGGGGAGTGGGATGGGGTGTGGACATCAAGGATGGCTTCAGAAAGCCTGAGGGCGGAGCCCAGAGCAAATGAGGGGAAAGTGGGGCAAGACATCAGCATGTTGGTTCAAACGAGGCTCTAGGCCAAGTTAGGGATTTCACCTTGTGTACCTGCAAAAGGCTGGGAGGCACATGCACTAATATTCATTCATTTTCTCTCTCTCTCTCTCTCTCTCTCACTCTCTCTCACACACACACACACACACACATAAACAAACACACCCTTTGCCTGAAATAAAGTGTATTGAAAGGAAATATACTGAGCAGGCTACTTGAAAATAAAAATAAGGCTGGGCATAGTGGTGCAAACCTTTAACCCCAGCATTTAAGAAGCAGAGGCAGGCAGATCTCTGAGTTTGCTCTGATCCAGGACAAGTTCCAGGACTACATAGAGGGAGGGAGGGAGAAAAGGAGAGAAGAAGGGAGGGAAAGAGGGAGGGAGAAAGGGAGGAAGGGAGAAAGGGAGGAAGGGAGAGAGGGAGGGAGGAGAGATACACACAGACACACACACTCACGTACACACACACACACACACAAACGGGGGAGAGACAGACAGAGACAGACACTAAAAGAAAAATTCTCTAGCCACAAAGAAGAGCAGGAAGTATAGCATCAAGTGATAGTCATGCTCTCATAAGCGACTGCATTTAGTCTACAGGAAATCTCTAAAAAACTACAAGAAACAATAAACACCTACAGATATACAAATGTAGTCATCTTTTAAAGTTGTCGGAATGACATACACCCACAAATACACAATCACAATTATGAAACGATCCATTTTTGTAGCCATTTCTCACACTGAAGCCCTCCTTCCAAACCACAGTGTACAAAGGAGCTGAGTGAGACACTGACCAGGTGAAGCAGTGACGATTGCCCTGCCCAATCCACCTGCACTGCAGTGAGTTCTTCCGGGGCTGGACTAGAAGTCCCCTCAGGCTTCCCCTGTCCCTACTCCTCCAGCGCACTCGCTCAGTGAGGACATTGGCAGCCCATGTGTTAAAGGCAGAGGCACCGCAGAGAACGTGGCCCTTACCTGGATGCACACTGGGCTGTTCCTGAGTCCACTTGGACAATGACTTCAGATGACTGAAAACGCCAGCCAGGAAGTGAGACTAATTCTTGTTTAAAGCTAAACTAACTGGCCAGAGCTACGAAACAATGCTGTAAGAATTGCTAGCCGGGGGCTAGAAAGATGGCTCAGAGGTTAAGAGCACTTACTGCTCTTCTGAAGGTCCTGAGTTCAAATCCCAGCAACCACATGGTGGCTCACAACCGTCTGTAATGAGATCTGACACCCTCTTCTGGAGTGTCTGAAGAGTTGCTTGCTGGATGAGGTACTGTATAGCCTATGACCTTACAACTCCAGAGGCTGAATCTCAAAACCAGCGGAGGCCACACAGTGAGTGTGAGGCTAGCCTGGGCTACAGAGCAAAACAAGCAAGGGGCTAGGAAAATGGAGCACTCCTAACACTGCTCCATAGCCACACACACACTCATGTGCACTGCACACCACACAAACCCCCAATACTGACAATATTCTGAATTTGTTCAAGAACTTAACCAAGTAAATGTCCAAGACCCAAACTGTGGGCTGGCAAGATGGCTTAGTGAGAGTTAGGACGCCTGTGGATAAGCCTGATAACCTGCATTTCTAAATTCCCTCTCCCAGACCTGCACGTTAGGAGAGAAACAACTTCTGCAAGTGGTCCCGACCTCCAGCCTTCAGTGGACCAAGTACTAAGCAAATTAATACAGGTGTGTTTTTGTTGTTGTTCTTGCTTTTGTTTCTTAAAGAAAATACATGTGAGTTTCTCTACGCATAGGTGTGGCCGGCAATTAAGTATTCTTCAGCTAACATGGGTGAAGTAACAGCTGCTTGCCAGCCAGGCTATACTGAGAAACAAAGGCACAAAAGCCCTGAACATTCTACACCTTCAAGAAATACAGACTACAATGGTACCAGTGTTCCCATTCTCCAACCAGAAACCCAGTCCTACTTCCCTTGGTTTTTAATCCCTGCTGTCTTAAAGTGACGCTTAGTGCTGGGAAGGCCGCAGACTGGTCTCTCTCTGCCTTTGCAGCTTCCCGTCTAAAGTATACTTCTTGGTTTTATTTGTTCGTTGTTGGTATTTCTGTTTTTGAGACAGGGTCTCACTCTATAGCCAGACTGACCTCAAAATCACTCTGCCTCTGACTTCCTGGTGCTAATACTCCAAGTGTGAGCTGCTATTCCAGGCTACTGCATGGAATTTACATTCTCCTCAAACACACTGAATGAGGGCAGATTCTAGTAGCACAGTCTTCGGTAGTTTGAACAAAACCACCCACATTACTCTGTTTTCACCAGCACCATCACACACCCTCAGACACTGCCCTGCTCTGGACATCCCACAGCAGGACTTCCCAATGGGCTTACTCACACGCATCCACATCCAAAGACTACGCATGCAAGATGTCTACAGAAGCATTGTGTTGTGCTTTTAAACCTTGCCAAAGGCCTTGAGTCCCAGCACTCCAGAAGCAGAGACAGAAGGATCTCTGCGGATCTGAGACCAGCCTGGTCTACACAGAGACATCCTGAGAAGACAACAAGCTGGGCACTGGAGGTGCACAGCTGTAATCCCAGCACTTGGGAGGCAGAGGCCAGCCTGGTCTACAGTGTAAGTTCCAGGACAGCCAAGACTATGCAGAGAGACCCTATCTGGAAAATAAAAAAAGCTAATTAATAAATTAAAAACAAGAAAACCCCTTTTGTACACTTTCGAGGTAAGCTAAAATGTAACAAACCTTATAAACCAGAAACCACTAACTTGTCCCAGGAAAAACCAAGCTTCGGACCCTTCCTTCCTACACTTTGCACGCAGTGTCTGGAAGACAGCTTAAAGACTGCTGCTCTGGAGCCTCCGCAGGGGAGCAGCACAAGGAGTTTGCGGAGGAGCAGAAAGCCAGGCAGAGGGGTGCCACCCTTCCCTAATCCTCTTCCCAAAGGTGTCAGAAGCCAAGGTGCCTTCCCACTATGGTCCCAGATAGAGAAAAGAGGGAAGAGGATGGTCATGAACACCAGCAGACTCACTCTTACAGATGACAGGACACAGAGCCTCCGCCCTTCCAGTTGCAGGGCACCTCTGTGTGGGCTCAGCCTGACCCCTCATCCACCCAACTGTTCTCCTGAAACCTCCCTACCCTCAACACGTACAGTTCAGAGAGAATCTATTCATCAACGAGGAAATCCTTTTTCAAAATTTTTGAGCTGGAAAGATGGCCCAACTGTTAAAGCACGCACTACTCTTGCAGAGGGCCTGAATTTGATTCCCAGCACCCACATCGGGCAGCTTGGACCTGTCTTAACTCCAGCTACAGGGATTCGAAACCTCTGCCTCTGTAGGTCTCATCAGTCATACGTACCTACCCCTGACACACACACATAATTACAAATAAAATACAGTCAGGCAGTGGTGGCACATACCTTTAATGCTAACACTTAGGAGGCAGAGGCAGGCCAGTCTCTATGAGTTCAAGGCCAACCTGGTCTATAGAGCGAGTTCCAGGACAGCCAGGACTACACAAAGAAACCCTGTCTCTGAAAAAAACAAAACAATAAATATTTTTCTTAAAAAAAATTGTTATCATGAGATCAACTGATAGACCGGTTTGCCTAGCACAAAGCCCAGGATTTGATTCTCGGCCCTACATGAATGTTTATTTATAATCTCAACACTCAGGAGATATATACAAGAGGATCCTAAGTCTAGGGCCACCCTTCAACACAGGGCATCTGTGAGTGGACTGACACACAGCCTGTCACTGGTTAGTCTGTGAAAATGATCATCAGTAAGCACAAGAGAATAGCCTGAGCCATCTGCTTGGCTCCCACCATCCGGAGTGCAGGGTAGACACGGAGGGCTGCTCAGCCGAGGCGGGAAGCCTCTGGATACACGGCCTGCAGAGCAAAGCTAGGAGCTGGATCACTCACGGATCCTCTCCTCTTCCACAGGACTCTTGGTAAACAAGACCCAGAATTCCACCACCACCATTAACAGTTTAACACTGCCGGGAGTTCAACAAATGCTCTCCCTGTAGCCAGGGTTTATAAAGCTGAATCTGTGTCTAAAAAGCCATCTGAGCCCCAAACACCCAAATCAGTCTCTGGACAAGTCCTGAGTCAAAGTGGGCCTGCAAACACTGCCTGCCTCCAGAGCGCATCCGGGTTCACAGTCATTCCGAAGACTCCATGGGTCATAGCTAGTTCCCCTCACTATGTAGCTCAGTGAGGGCACACACGACACCTCACACCGCATGAGACTGAAGTCGACCCAAGGCTTCTAACTTCCTGCTGAAGCTTTGCTGTGTGGCCATCACAGAAGAGAGCCCTGAGCAGCCACCCACCCTACTCCTGAGAGACTACGGGCCAGCAAGCAGACCCAGAGAGGAGACACTTGTCCCGAGAGCCTTCTGACCTCAGTTTGACGTCTGGAGTCAAGTAAAGATAGAGAAAACCAACCCTACCAAGCCGTCTTCTGCTCTGTACCTGCAGCATGGCACGGCACACACACCCTGCTACACACCCTTCAAGCACTCACAAACACACACAGCAAATTCTAAAAATTAAAAATAAGATAAAACCAGACAACAAATCTTACCAAGTATCATCCTAAGTGCGGTGGCCTGCCCTTGTTGGCTCCTGCGCCTCTCTCGCTTGCCAAGAGAAACTAAGACAACAATGTTAAAGCTAAAGATACTGCTAACCACAAAATGAGTTCAGTGGCTCGCTTGTAAAGCAACTGGTCTCATAAATCCCACCTTTGGCTCTCAGCTCCAGGAGGTCATCCTCATAGACACACACCCCTACATGGACACACAGGCACACAGGAAAAAAAATATCAATTTTTAAAATAAAAACTGAAATCCCTCTGCTCAATTGAGCAAAATTTTATTGAAAATGTACAGATACCACCCAAAGCCTTTATGCCCTTTATTTTTTTCAATACAGAAATTTCAGTTGAAGTAGCCCTGGCCCTGGGTCTGTAGAGCTTGTCTACTTAATACATTTCTAGAAACATTGCTAGATTCACTTATTTTTATTTTAC
Source organism: Mus pahari (assembly GCF_900095145.1). Classification (NCBI taxonomy): domain Eukaryota; kingdom Metazoa; phylum Chordata; class Mammalia; order Rodentia; family Muridae; genus Mus; species Mus pahari. The sequence goes on from NC_034612.1 coordinate 3,759,300, forward strand.
AGGCATGATTATTTTGTCAACATGTGTGTCTCAGACCTGTATGATTGCCTGGTGCCCTGGAAGTCAGAAAAATGCTTCGGGTCCCCTGGAGCTGGTGTCATATGTAGCCGTGAGCAGCCTTGTGGGAGCTGGGAATCTAACCCACTCTCCGAGAGCAGCCCGTGCTTTTAACCACAGAGCCGTCTCTGCAGCCTTAGCTACCTACATTTTTTTAAAAAGATTTATTTTTTTATTTCTTTATTTTTTTTAATTGGTTATTTTATTTACATTTCAAATGTCATTCCCCTTTCTGGTTCCCCCTATTTTTTATTTCTATGAGTACACTGTAGCTGTCTTTAGATGCCCCAGAAGAGGGCATCGGATCCCATGACAGATGGTTGTGAGCCACCGTGTGGTTGCTTGGGATTGAACTCGGGACCTCTGGAAGAGCTGAGCCATCTCTCCAGCCCTGGCTATCTAATGTTTTCATGGAAGAAATGTTTAGTTCTGGAAAGGTAAATGCTTGTGCGTATGTCGAAGGCCTTGGGCACTCCCTGTTCCATCCCTTCCTTTAACATAAGTGACCATGAATGTGTCTTTCCTGCTATGTTAGGAAGATGGCCTGAGAGTCCAAATCAGAGGCTGTATAGAAATACTGCACATAAGCAGCAGACTTAATTAAATACTGACCAAATGATCTCAATTTTGGTCCAAAATGAGTATTTGGATATAGCCTCATTACAAGTGTTTAATTAGAGCTTTTTCTTAAATCTGAGGTATACTGCTTTTGCATCTCTTTTCTTTGTCTGCATTATAAATGTTAATAAGGTCTTCATTTTTTTTTTTACTGTATGTTATATTGAAATAGACATGGTGATAAAAACGAAGTGAAATTTAAAAATACAAATAAACTTCAGCACAAATCTCCCTGCTTAACGGCGATGACAGCTCGGGTTCATTCACAAGTGCCCGGAGACACCACTGGGGCAGCATGCACTCTTATATGAATAAATCAGTCTCGATTCCTTAAGTCCCTAAGAATGAAAGGAATTAGAATCTTTAACTGGGAAAGAATGCTGACGGTTCTGAAAAGGAATTTAAGTGTGTCTTGTGTGAAATAAGCAAATAATGATTAACCCTTCGTCCTCAGGAGCACTGCCTCTGAATCCTGTCAAGCACCCATCCAGTGCCAAAAGGGAAAACAGCTCGCCAAGTCCCCTCACCGCTCTCTCCTCGCTTGTCCCAGAATCCACTACAGCTCTGCTCTCCTGGGGTGGTGGCCCTCAGCAGCTGTTAGCACCTAGGGACTCACAGTGGCTCATCCACCCAAGCTACCATGTGATACACTCACATGCAGGCTGTTCCAGCTGCCCCGTGGGAAGCGGTGACTGTCAGTTGTTCCAGCAACAGCCGCATGTGCTGTTCCCACCCAAACTCAGCAAGACAAGTGCCCTTTTCCCAGCAAGTCAAAGAGATAAACTCATCTTTAACATAAAATGTGATGACAGTTACCTTACTGAAAAAGTAAAAATGACTAATACTAATCGCCTTCAACCCCCAGCACCATGAATTAATTAATTAATTAATTAATGAAAATCAGCCAGATGTGGCCAGATACACACCTGCCATCCCAGCATGCCAGAAGGTAAGGAAAATGATCTGCGGGCCATCCTGGATTACAGAACAAGTCCCTGGCCAACCTAAGCAACATAGCAAGACCCTGTCACAAACAAAAGCGGGAAGTGAAGTCTACAGCAAGCTGGCCACACTGCCACATGCACCCAGCAAGTACCCAGAGTCCTACAACACAGCCCGACTGCCCATGTTTTAATCCAGGCACAGCCAGAGTATGTGAGCAGGGCCTGAGGCAGGAAACTGCAGTGAGCCCTGGACCTGCTGTCTGTAGGTCTGGCAGAAGCCCAGCATGCAAGCTAGAAGGTGGCAGACATTAAACTGGGTCAGACACTAAAACTGGCAGAGTCAGATTATAAAAAGGAAACTGATTTTTACTTAAGGGCCCGTACTGTACGTCACACCCACTTCATGCTGCAAATGAAATGGGGGTGTGGGGGTACAGTTGAGCTCCAGCTCCTGGGTGAGTGCTTTACAGAGGCTCCAGAGCAGAGCAGCCTGGGGTCCCCAGCTCTGCCCATGAGTGCTAGCCACTAGGAAGCTCGAGGCTAGCAGCTGGGTTCATAGAGGGCTACAGTGGCGCCTCCCAGGCAGCCAGGATGAGGACTCTCAGCCCCTAAAAGGACACACTCCTTAAAGAGTGGCTTGTTACTGCAAGATATGTTATTCACAGTTTAACTCTTTTTTTTTTTTTTTTTTTTTTTTGGTTTTTTTCGAGGCAGGGTTTCTCTGTATAGCCCTGGCTGTCCTGGAACTCACTTTGTAGACCAGGCTGGCCTCGAACTCAGAAATCCGCCTGCCTCTGCCTCCCGAGCACTGGGATTAAAGGCATGCGGCACCATGCCCGGCCACAGTTTAACTCTTAAGATCTATTTCATTGTTTGGTTGTTTTTCTTCTCTTTCTCTACCTTTGGTTTTCAGAGACAGGGTCTCTCCACATACCCTGGTCATCCTAGAACTCACTATATAGACCAGGCTGGCCTCAAATTCAGAGATCCTCCTGTCTCTGCCTCCCAAGTGCTGGGATTCAAGGCATGCGCCACCACTGCCCAGCTGGCCCTTATTAATGTGCTGTGTACACATATGCCAGAGGCCAGAGGTGGCAGCGGGGCCGGCCACATCAGAGCTCAATGAGTGCCTCAGTGCCTGCCTTCCTAACCCTGAGGAGACTACCTGAGGTACCCAGTCAGGTACCTGGGATTAGGTCCTTGTCCTTAAAACAGACAGATGGACAGCCAAACAGATCAAAGGACCACAAGCATAAGGCGGAGACGATGGACACGCATTTGAATAGGCATCTCCAGGTTGGCCTCAGTGTGAACAGGTTATCTCCAGACAGATATGAAACCGCAGCCTCAGTGTAAACAGGCATCTCCAGACAGATAGGTGTGAAACCCAGGCCTCAGTTTCATCACACACACACACACACACACACACACACCCCCCGAAAGTTAAACATTCTTCCCTCTGCAGAGCCTGACTTGAATTCAATGTCTAAAATGCCCAGGCCAGAGGCTGGAGACACGACTCACACATGCTCCTACTGCTCTTTGAGAGGTCCCAAAGTGCAATTTCTAGAACCCATAACAGGCAGCTCACAACTGCCTGTAACTACAGCTCCACAGTGGATGGAATGCCTTGGGCTTCACACGGGCGCCTTCTTTACAGCCCTGACGCTACAGTGAATGAGAGAGATAATCCCCAACTGGTTCCTCCTTTGGCAGAAAGATAGTAAGGGAAATGTTTTTAATTAGACTATCAGAAATGAGCATAGCTAAAGAATGCTCCCTACGGTCAGGTCCCGCATGAGACACTAGAACATACAAACAGAGATGAAAAGACCCCTTAATTTCAGCACTTAGGAGGCAGACGCAGAGAGGCAGGGGGATCTCTGTGAGCCCCAGGCTAACCTGATCTACATACTGAGTACCAGGACAGCCAGGGCTGCACAGTGAGACCCCATCTCAAACAAGAACAAGTATGTCACCTTAGGACACGAGGTCCACCCACTCTTCTGAGTGTGTCAGTCCGGCCTGCTGCTGACCTGTGTTCATCAAGGCCAGCCTGTATGCACCCAGTGGCTCAATCACATCAAAAACGTTGGCCCTGAGCCGGGCGGTGGTGGCGCACGCCTTTAATCCCAGCACTCGAGAGGCAGAGGCAGGCAGATTTCTGAATTCGAGGCCAGCCTGGTCTACAGAGTGAGTTCCAGGACAGCCAGGGCTACACGGAGAAACCCTGTCTCGAAAAACCAAAAAAAAAAAAAAAAAAGTTGGCCCTGGTGAAAGAGGCTGTGTCAGAGGGAGGAAGCCCAGATGAGAATGCCCTGGCTTCGGGAAGAGGTCTCACTTCGGTTTTACAGCTGAACACTTTTGACTTGGGTGCCAGAAAGGCAGAGGGGAATGACCAGTCCACGCTCTTTCTGTAAAGGTAATAAAGATATCAGCAACCAGGAACCTTACTGTCTTCAGGATCACCTCAGCTAACTTCTCTAAATCATCATTCATTCGTCCAGTAAAACACCCAGTAGGCACTGGTGACTAAGCTATCAACAAGAAGGCAGAACCTCTGTCTACCGTCCATGGCGCTCGTCCTCGCTTCCTGCCTCCGCCAGGGAGACAGCTTTTATACTACCTGCTACTCAGGGCAGGGGCAACTTCAGCTAGTGTGAAAGAGTTGTCAAGGAGTCAAACCTCCCGAAGGACAAGAAGGACCCAGAAAGCGGGAGGGAGGAAAGGAGGAAGGGAGGGAGGCAGGCCTGAGCAGGCACCTCAGGAGACCTGAGAGCCAAAGATTCAGGGAGTAGCCTGGAGAAGACGCAGGAGCAGCAGTGCGAGATGAGGCAGGTTGCCATCAGAAACTACTTCCATCCAGGGTCACATTAACAAGTCTGGGGCTGGCAGCACGGCTCAGTAGCCGAAGACATCACGACACAGACTAAGAATGAACCCCAGAGCCCACATAAAGCTGGAAGTTGTCTTCTGACCTCCAAAGGCACTCGGTGGCATATGTGCCTACATATGTACACCATCCACATACACGCGCATGTACATACATGTACACACACACATATCATTCACATACATGTACACACTCATCATCCATACGCACTCATCATTCATACACACACACCCCACTCACAGGCACACATCACTCACACACATCTCATCATTCATACACACACTAAATGAAATAAAAATAAATCTGAACTTACTTTAAAGGATGGGCATCTACAAGATTTAAAAGAGCAACCTTTTTGTTCAATAGCCCTCTCAGTGACTAACTCAATCCTATCCCCCAACATCTCTTACATTTGGCTTTTAACTTCCATAACTAAACTGCCAGAGTACTTGGGAAGTTGAGGCAGGAGGATTGGTGTTAGGATGAGGCCAGCCTGGGCTAGAATGAGACCCTGCTGCAAAACCAAAGAAAAAAGAAAAAGAAAAGAAAACCACCAACCAGACAGACAGACAGATAAAAATGTGATTTAAGGTCTGAGTGAATAATTTCTAGTTTGCAAGAACTGACTACTTATGAAAATTTAGTTTTGTGCTTCAGTGGGAAATATCAGGAAAAACTAACTCTCGAATGGCAAACTGTATGACTGAAAGGGTGTTTATAAAAAAAAAAATCTCTTAGAAAGTAAAACAATCACGAAGACATGCAAGTGCCCACTGCTCTCGTGAAACAACACTTTTGATCACAGGTACCCACGAGGTACTCCTCCCACCCCAAGGCTGACTAGAACCAAAAGGTGGAGAACACAGGGGTCACCATGAAGGGACACCAAAACTACAGCCTTCATGCATTGTGGGTTAAAAAACGCCCAAAGCGGCAGCTGCGCTGGAAATCACCGTGGCAGTTCCTTCAAAGAGTTAAATACAGGCTTATCAGAGAACCAGCAATTCCACTCTCGGGTCAACACGCCAGAGAAGAGAAAATACATTTTCAAATAACGAGTGCTCACAGCTGACTTGCTTGTAGTAACTAGCCCAAAAGGCAAACACCCAAGTACCCATCTAGTATGAATAAATAAACAAAACATGGTATGTCCATACAATGAAATATTATTCAAGCATAAACAGATTATTCCACGTTCACTACGGAATGCCTAAATCTTAAAAGTATGCTGATAAGAACAAAGAACACCTACTAAAGGCTGTACACATGTCTGTCTGTCCTAGGACGGCAGATTCACAGAGGTGGTCAGTGGAAGATCACTGAGAAGGGAGGAGGCTGGTGGAGGCCCAGGGCACTTCTCGCCTGGGTGGGGAAATACTCTCAACTGAGTTCAGTGGTTAAATGGCTGCACTGCTCTGTAACACCACCACAACCCCACCCCACGCCCCCGTGAGTCGTGCACCTTAGGTGAGTTACAGTGCATGGTGTGTGAGTCATAGATCAATAAAGCTGCTGTAAAACAAAAAAGAACCCACTGTGCGCTGTCAGAGGACAAAGCAGGTGCTAAAATAGTAGCGAGTCGTGAACTTCAGAACCTCAACTAGGGCAACGAAAACCCAAAAGATTCCATTACTCAGCATCTAGGTCCTAGGCTGTGCTGAAATATTCATGAAGAATTCCATGTTTTCATACAGAAGCCATCTCTAGTTTAAAAGTACCAGGAGAGTTCTGACAACTCGGAGCTCCCTGACCCAGGGAAGCCATCGGACGGAGCACAAGCCCAGGGGCCTTCAGCAAGGGGTCAGGAGGCTGAGTATGAAAGTAGCTCCCACTGGGCCACCCCACCCACCCCGGGAGAGGTCAGGCACTTCAATTACTATGTTTCTAAAGCACCAGTTTGCCACATATCAAAATGTTGTGCTCTTGTAAAACAAAAAAAAAAAAAAAAAAAAAAAAAAAAAGAAACAACAACAGAAACACTTATTTAGCTAAGAAAATAATAACATAAAGTCAAACATTCTATCACATAAGCACTAGAGCGACTCCCCACACAGCTGGAGTGGATCCCAGAAATAATGTTTAAAAATGGTATTTAGCAATCCGGA
>NC_034612.1:3765940-3769794 GCF_900095145.1 Mus pahari
ACCCCACCCACCCCGGGAGAGGTCAGGCACTTCAATGACGATGTGTCTTCAGAGCTAGTTGTACTCAAAGAACTCACATTAACCAATATGCTGTAGAAAAAAAAAAAAAAAAAAAACAAAAAAGAGTCTTCAACACCCCCACTTATTTAGCTAAGAAACTAATAACATCATTTCAAACATTCTATCACATAAGCACTAGAGCGACTCCCCACACAGCTGGAGTGGATCCCAGAAATAATGTTTAAAAATGGTATTTAGCAATCCGGAATCTAATCCTAATTTATACACAGACACAAATACTGATTAGCATGATCTGGTCGAAATAACAAATAACCATGAAAACTCTAATGCTTCTGCAGTGACATTTCTCCAGGATATTTATGTTAAATAAATTCACTTAAGAGACTGGAAAGATGAGGCTAAGATTAAGTTAAAAGCACTTGCTGCACTTCCAGAAAACCCAGGGTCAGTCCTCCACCTGCGCAGGTGGCTCACAACCCTCTGCTACTCCAGCTCCAGGGAATCACACGTCGCTGGCCAGCAAGGGTGCATGTATATGCACGTAACCACCACCACCCACACACACACCCCCACACACATACATACCTTAAAATAATAATTTTTTTAAAAAAACCTGTGTAAATTCATCAGGCTTTCATGTACTGTCAACAAGTAAAATACACATGCGCTTGCACTCACACACACACAAACACACACAGAGAAAACATGTTCCAATTTCTTAAAAAAGTATGTGTCTGTGTGTGTGAGATACACACATACTACCAAAAGACAGGGCATTTCGAGAGCTATGATATACGGCAATTCTGCTCTACCACATTTTTTTTTTCTGTTTATATGTCTTAGTTACTACTGCTGGGATGAGACACCAGGACCAAAGAAGCTTGGGGGGAGGAAAGGGTTAATCCAGCTTACACTTCCACATCACAGTTCATCATCAAAGGAAGTTGGGACAGGAACTCACACAGGGCAGGAACCTGGAGGCAGGAGCTGATGCAGAGGCCATGGAGGGGCGCTGCTTACTGGCTTGCTCTCCATGGCTTGCTCAGCCTGCTTTCTTACAGAACCCAGGACCACCAGCCCAGGGGTGGCCTCACCCACAATGGGCTCGGCCCTCCTCCCATGAATCACCAATTAAGAAAATACCCCACAGGCTTTTTTCTACAACCCCGGTCCATTTTTCTCAACTGAGGCTCCCTCCTCTCTGAGGACCCTGGCTCCTGTCAAGCTAGACAGAAAACCAGCCAGGACAATATGTGACCGCCTAGATTCGATGTTTAATGTCAGGCTGTCTATCCAAACATCACTGAGTGTGACACACACTCCCCAAGTCTCCCTAGGCCAGGGTTCTCTAACACATCCAGAACCAAGCAGTGTTCAGCTACTCTGAGGCTGCGGACAGGAATATGAACTACAATTTGCCTTCACAACCGAGCAGGGGGCAGGAAGCCACTGCTTGTACTTAATCATGTTCTTCCCTCTGCTAGCAGGCCCTGGTGTCAGGGTTCTGCCAGACAAGGACAATAAGACGCTTTATTATATAGGGTGACTAAGAGCCTCGCCAAGTACTGTTTTAGAATATAATCCCGGTAGGGGAAGGCCACGGGATGGGAGTACAATTATTTCGTGCCAACCATTTCCAAAACTAAACATATTGTGGCCCCGTGTATAAGCACGCTCTGCGGTCAATTCTTTTTCAAATGCTTACAGGAAGCAATCCCGGGAGAGACGAACAACTTGCAATTTGTTTCTCACTCTGAATCCCACGACCGAAATGTGTCGAGCAAGCCATCCTGACACCACAAAACAAGGGCAGCCTACATGAAGGCCAAATATAGGATGTGATTCTAAACCACTACAGAGCGAAAACCTGCATTTCCTTTTCCAGCCTGCAAAAAAAAAAAAAAAAAAAAAAAAACCCTTTGAACACTCCCAAAAAAGGACGTCGGGGCCGGCACCTCCCTCCGGGAGGAAGCCCCTTTCTTCTCGGCAAGCCCTGTAGCCGGCCACTTCCCCCCAAGCGCATTCACATCACTGGAGATAGATAGGGCGGCCGTGCGTACGCCCGCCGGGGGACCGGCGGCAGAGCTGGGCTGGGCGTCCCCACCCTCCGCCTCTGATGTCATCCTAGCCATCTCGGCGCGGCTGAGCCCCACCTGCCCCGCGGGTCACTAGGATCGGCACCCGGGACAGGGTTCCTCCTCCAGGCCACGCCGCTGCAGCCCGTCCCCGCCCCAGGTCTTCAGGGTCCAGGAAGGCCACGCACCGCGAGCCAGGCGGAGCCCCGCCCGGGCGCGCCCCGCACACCGGGGGGGGGGTCCCCCGCGCACCCAGCCCCACGTGAGCGCTCGGCCGCGGCCTCCCCGCAGCCCGCAGACGCCGCCTCACGGCTGCCCGACCCCACGGCCGCCCGCAGACGGCCATTCCCCAGCCGCAGCGCCCGGGGCACGCGCGTGCGCCCCGCACCACTCGGCGCCCGCCGGCTCCTGTCAGCCGGGGAGCTTCACACGCGGGGCCCCGGAGGCCGGCTCGCCCGTCCCGGGGCTCGCTCCGGAGCTGCCCGGTCCTAGGCGCGCGCTGCTTACCAGAGCCCGGGTGCCTGAGGCGCCGCCGAAGTCCCCGCTGCAAAGCCCCGCGAAGCCTCCAACCGCTGCCGCCTCCCGCCTGGCACTGAGCGCCGCGCGGGGGAGGGGCGCGGCCGCCGCTGCCCAGGCCTTCGCGCGCGCGGGCCCCGCCCCCGCGCCGGGGCCGCGCCCAACCAGCGCCGCCGAACCGCGCTGCGCCACGCCCACTTCCGGAAGGTCCGGGTTAGATGCCCGGCTCTCCTTAGCGCGCCCCCTCCGGAGGCGCGGGGAGGTGCAAGGAGGCTGGGAGCCCACGCCCGCTCTCCGAGGCACTTGAATGGCCGGGTGGCCACGCCCACGGGCTCCTTCCAGCCCCACCCAGGTCTTTAGAACCGGAGCGGGTGTTCTTAAGCTCCACCCACGGCCCTGCAGAGCCTCCCTATGAGGTTGGTCGTTTGAGCCCAGCTAACTGCCCATCGAGTCCGTGAGGCGGGCTTGGTCCCCTCCCCAAAACTAGCTTCCCCCGGGGAACCGATGATCATCCTATTTGCTGTACCTCAAGCCCCGCCCACGGCCCTGAGCGTACTTAAACCGTAAGCCCCGCCCCAAGTTCTTAGCCCCGCCTCCATCAGGGCTAGTTCACGCCTCTCACCCTCGCTCTCTTCTGTCCCACTGCTCTCCAGGGCAGGGTGGCAACCCTTGGGCTGGACCACACCTACGGAGAGAGCTAAAGAGAAGCAATGAAGACTCCCTGGCTAAAGTCCCTCCATATAATCACGCGGATATGTGTCCTAGCCCTATTACTCTCAGATAAGTGACCCAGGGGCCATTTCGCTCACCTCTTTGGATTTCAGTTTCCTAATCTTGAGTGTAAGGTTATCCCACTATTAGCCAAAGCCCCTTCAGAAATATCAAGCTTTGAAATACCAAAATCTAAGGAAACTGCGTCCAGGGATCTTGGCCAGCTAAGGAGTTGGGCCATTTATTTCCCAAAGCAAGGCATCTTTACAATTCTCAGAGGGACGAATTTTCACTTTTTTTTTAGCCTCAGAAATGTCCAGGAATCTGTGGTCGGCGTTCAGTGGGTAGAGCCCCTGAATTCCTGTTGCAGGAATTAGGATAAACTGCCATCTCAAAAGAGAAGGCACAGCCGGGCATGGTGGCGCACGCCTTTCGTGCCAGCACTCGGGAGGCAGAGGCAGGCAGATTTCTGAGTTCGAGGCCAGCTTGGTCTACAGAGTGAGTTCCAGGACAGCCAGGGCTACACAGAGA
>NC_034612.1:3769834-3774951 GCF_900095145.1 Mus pahari
AAAAAAAAAAAAAAATCACACACACACACACAACAAAAAACAGAAGGCACATGCCTTTAGTCCCAACACTGAGGAGGCTGAGGCAGGTGGATCTCCGTCTGTAGTTCCAGGCCAGACTAGTCTACATACTGAGTTCCAGGACATCCAGGGGTGTGTAAAGAAACTCTGTCTCTAAATAAATAAATAAATAAATAAATAAAATGAGGCAATGCATGTGTGTGCAAATTATGTGTTGTGTAAATCAAGGTCTACCAGAACGAAACAGCTTGCTCAGCAAGTTTTTACTCTCAGCAAAGCTCTATTTTTAAAGATTGGTCTGTTTATTTTACCTGTACACCTCTGTGTATGTAATTATACCACCTGCACGCAGTGCCCTCGTAGGTCAGACTAGACGGAGCTAGCCTGGACCTGGAGGTATTGCAGGCTGTCAGAGGACTACTGTGGTTCCAGGAACCGGGCGTCCTCTGAAAAAGCAGGAAGTGCTCTTGATTGCAGAACACCTCTCCAGCCCCAGCTTGGAGCTTGGTTTCTTTATCTGTGATTCCGATAGCAGCCCCTCCCAGGCAGAGCTCAGTTTCTGGCTTGTCTCTCTCTCTCTCTCTCTCTCTCTCTCTCTCTCTCTCTCTCTCTCTCTCTCTCACACACACACACACACACACACACACACACACACACACCTATTGCTGTCAAGGCAGTGACTCAACCGTATGGAGAGTGGGTTGTGTTTTGCCTCTAAGCAGCCTATGCTAACCAGAGGGATTCAGTACTTTGTACCCAGCAAGATTTGCCACTCCACTTAAATGAGATAGAGGCAGTAATGCTCCTGTTGCAGTCACCAGCATATGGTGATGTGGAAAAACCAGTTGCTTTTGTTATGATCATTATACTTAATTAAACAAGGGGACAGACAGTGGGGCTGAGTGTGTCGTGGAGGATGGAGAGCACAGACTGCTTGAGAGAGAACTGAGAAATTCAGAGAACACGGGCCACGCCTTTGGAAACAGAAGCCACCCAGCCCAGTACAGCAGGCACCGAATGCCTGATGCTGCAGAATTGTCAGAAATTCTTTCAGCAACCCGGTGGCGATAGAAAGACCTCCCAAGTTCCAGCTATAAAGGTGAAGACATGGAGACTTGGAGGCATTGACTGGCCGAAAGTTACCCAGCATGGACAAGGGGGAATCCTCACCTGTCTAACGGCACAGCCTGCTCTCTTAGCTGGCTAGTGATTAACCGGACTGCTTCAGGGCAGAGGACGAAAGAGAAAAACCACGGACTTTGGATTCTGACAGGCTCGTTTAATTCAGACTAAACTTAAGTCCTTGTGTTACAGATATTAGGCAAATCAGTTCCCCTCGTCTTATTGGTGTGTGTGTGTGTGTGTGTGTGTGTGTGTGTGTGTGCATGGTGTACATGCAACTATGTGTGAAGTGGGTGTGTGCATGCCGAAATCAAATGAGGACATCAGGTGCCCTGCTCTGTCAATTCCCACCTTATTCTCTTGAGACTGAGTATCTCACTGAACCTGGAGCTGGGCTGGAACCCTTCAAGAAGCCCCAGAAGTCCTCTCTACACCTCCAACAGAGCTAGGGCCTGCGGGGCGGGCTGGGTGGGGGCAGGGCTGGGGGAACTGCAGCTGTCTCCAGCATTTAAGGTAGGCACTGGGGATTTGAACTCCAGTCATGAAGTTTGCACAACAAGCGCTCTTACCTGCTGAGTTCCATTTCCCCAGTTTTTCTCCTCTCTCTATAAAAAATGCAAATGCTTCAGGAACTAATTTGGAGGAAACAAGAGTTCGAGTTCGGGGTTTTGTTTGTTTGTGGCCATGAGGCTCTAGCTGAAGGCCTCTACCAGTGAGCTCGCCCCAACCCTCCCAAGTACCCTTACGCATGCGTGTTGAGCACAGATAGGTGTGCACATGGGAGGCCAGAGGACAAGATTGGAAGCCTTTACCACACCCTACCTTAACTCAAAAAAAAAAAAAAAAAAAAAAAAAAAAAGAAAGAAAGAAAGAAAGAAAGAAAAAGAAAAAAGAAAAAAGAAAAAAAAAGCCAGGGTGCACGCCTTTAATCCCAGCACTCGGGAGGCAGAGGCAGGTAGCTTTCTGAGTTCGAGGCCAGCCTGGTCTACAGAGTTCCAGGAAGCCAGGGCTTTACAGAGAAACCCTGTCTCAAAAAACAAAAACAAAAACAAAAACAAAAACAAACAAACAAAAAAGCTTACCAATTATTGACTACTGTTGTCTAACAGTTTCCTCTAAGATTGAAACATTTCATTCTTCAGGGAAGCTCCTTAAACAAAAAAGATAAACAACTCGCAATGCTTCAAGGAAGTCCCTGAAACTGACCAGATTCACTTGCCCCTCCCTGCGGGAGTAAGCAATAAAAGCGTGGGGAGATTCTTTCAGCCAAGCCCAGCAGCAAAGAAGACTCTGAGACCACACCAGCTGCCTGGAAGAGGTTTAGACCAACCCAGGCACCTGGAAAGAACACTCTCTTACCTGCAGGCTGTGTGGTGTACTCCTGGTCCCCAGCTTTGTGAGCTGTCACCCATGCTGGGGTGGGCTTTGGTGATGTAGCTGTCTATACTAGCTGGTTTTGTGTCAACTTGACACAGGTTGGAGTTATCACAGAGAAAGGAGCTTCAGTTGGGGAAATGCCTCCATGAGATCCAGCTGTGGGGCATTTCCTCAATTAGTGATCAAGGGGGGAGGGCCCATTGTGGGTGGTGCCATCTCTGGACTGGTAGTCTTGGTTCTATAAGAGAGCAAGCTGAGCAAGCCAGGGGAAGCAAGCCAGTAAGAAACATCCCTCCATGGCCGCTGCATCAGCTCCTGCTTCCTGACCTGCTTGAGTTCCAATCCTGACCTTCTTTGATCAGGTCCTTTCCTAAGATACTGTCTTTGAGTCCTTTCTGCTCCTATAAGTAACCCTTCGCCCATATTCCTGTATAACCCCAATAAAGTTCATTGTTCACCAAGCTGGACTTTGATGGTTTCTATGTTTTGGTCTGACTTGGGTTCCCTATCTAGGGTGTATAGGGTGTGTTGTATCTCCCCGGAGAAAAATTTTGTCACACAACAACTCAACTGGTGGGCCATCCAACTCTAGAGGTCTACCTGTCTTCACACCCTAGCTCTGGAATTAGAGGTACATGCTACAAACCTTAATTTCTGCACGGGTGCTGGGAATCCAAATTCAGTTCCTCACGCTTAAGCACTTTACCGGCTGCGTGCACTATAGATCCATCTGATCTATCCGTTGTTCCCCCAGTCCCCACACCCCCCAGTCTTTGAAGGATGAAATTAGAAGTAAGGTATCCAAATTTCCACAGATGGCACCACAGTGCGGGTCTCAAGAACTGAACTTCCCGCTGCTGTCCATTTCTGCTCCTAGTTTTATCAGTTCCAGGACAGCCAGTGCTATACAGAGAAACCCTGTGTGTGTGTGGGAGAGAGAGAGAGAGAGAGAGAGAGAGAGAGAGAGAGAGAGAGAGAGAGAACAACTGTGCTGGAATCGAAAGTCCAACACATGAACCTTAGCACATGAGTTCACAGATGTGGAACCCAAGAACCATTGAGGATCAACCACGTATGGGTGAGGACACGTATCAAACTCCTGTTCACTGTGGAACCACCCTTGCTTCGCAACAAGAGAAGCTAGGTAAATACATCTCAGTGCTCTCGACTAGAGAAGTCATCAGAGAAACCGAGTGTGACCAGCTGCAGGAGACATTCCGCACCCCATCTGAGAAGCAAAGAGGACTCCCCGGACCCAACCTCTACTCAATCCTTCATGGAGTCTGTGTCTTTGGCCTTCAAGTGTTCACACCTCTGGGAAAGTCTGTGGCTCAATAGGAACATGGTGTGCGGTCTCGGACTACTCTCCGAGAGGGAGAGAAATCAGGTTACCAGACGCTATGGAACTTTCTCAAGCAGGAAGGAATTCTCTAAAAGAATATATGTTACTTTTTTTTTTTTCTCTGTAGCCGAGGCTGGACTCAACTCAGAAATCTGCCTGCCTCTGCCTCCCACATGCTGGGATTGTTACTTACTGGTGTACAAAGACCTCCTAGATGTGCTAGTCTCCTTGAAGACTCTGGGGTGCTAAACATGTAGATCAGGCTCCTGAGAACCAGACAGCCAACAGAGTGGAGTCAAGTTCAAACAATAAGGTCTGAGAATCAGAAGGTTTTGTTTTGTTTTGTTTGGTTTGGTTTGGTTTGGTTTGGTTTGGTTTGGTTTGGTTTTTTAGAGACAGGGTTTCTCTGTGTAGCCCTGGCTCTCCTGGAACTCACTCTGTAGACCAGGCTGGCCTCCAACTCAGAAATCTGCCTGCCTCTGCCTCCCAAGTGCTGGGATTAAAGATGTTGTTGGTTTTTGTGTGTTTGTTTGTTTGTTTTTGTTGTTGTTGTTTTTAAGATTTATTTATTACAAGTTGGGACATCTTCTGGGTATATATATGCCCAGGAGGGGTATTGCTGGATCTTCCGGTAGTACTATGTCCAATTTTCTGAGGAACTGCCAGACTGATTTCCAGAGTGGTTGTCCCAGCTTGCAATCCTACCAGCAATGGAGGAGTGTTCCTATTTCTCCACAACCTCGCCAGCATCTGCTGTCACCTGAATTTTTGATCTTGGCCATTCTGACTGCTGTGAGNTGGAATCTCAGGGTTGTTTTGATTTGCATTTCCCTGATGATTAAGGATTCTGAACATTTTTTCAGGTGCTTCTCAGCCATNNNGTATTCCTCAGTTGAAAATTCTTTGTTTAGCTCTGTACCCCATTTTTTAATAGGGTTATTTGGGTTATTTGATTTTCTGAAGTCCAGCTTCTTGAGTTCTTTATATATATTGGATATTAGTCCCCTATCTGATTTAGGATTGGTAAAGATCCTTTCCCAAACTTTTGGTGACCTTTTTGTCTTATTGACAGTGTCTTTTGCCTTATAGAAGCTTTGCAATTTTATGAGGTCCCATTTATCAATTCTTGATCTTACAGCACAAGCCTTTGCTGTTCTGTTTAGGAAATTTACTCCTGTTCCCATATCTTCAAGGCTTTTCCCCACGTTCTACTTTATAAGTTTCAGTGTTTCTGGTTTTATGTGGAGTTCCTTGATCC
>NC_034612.1:3775878-3785708 GCF_900095145.1 Mus pahari
TATTGCATATGCCAGCAAGATTTTGCTGACAGGACCCTGATATAACTATCTCTTGTGAGGCTATGCCAGTGTCTGGCAAATACAGAAGTGGATGCTCACAGTTATCTATCGGATGGAACACAGGGCCCCTAATGAAGAAGCTAGAGAAAGTACCTGTACTGCTTCTTGGTCATGATGTTTGTGCAGGAATAGAAACCCTAAGACAGTACCCAAGGAGCTAAAAGGGTCTGCAACCCTATAGGAGGATCAACAATATGAACTAACCAGTACCTCCCCAGAACTGTGTCTCTAGTTGCATATGTAGCAGAGGATGGCCTAGCTGACCATCAATGGGAGGAGAGGCCCTGGTCTTTCGAAGATCATATGCCCCAGTACAAGGGAATTCCAGGGCCAGGCAGCAGGAGTGAGTGGGTTGGGGAGCAGGGCTGGGGGGGAGGGAGGGTATAGGGGAATTTTGGGATAGCATTTGAAATGTAAATGAGGAAAATATCTAATAAAAAAAAGAAAGAAAAGATTTATTTATTATATGTAAGTACACTGTAGCTGTCTTCAGACATACCAGAAGAGGGCATCAGATCTCATTACGGATGGCTGTGAGCCACCATGTGGTTGCTGGGATTTGAACTCGGGGCCTTCAGAAGAGCAGTCAGTGCTCTTAACCACTAATCCATCTCTCCAGTCCCCAATCAGGAGCTTTGAGGACGCAGAAGATTGAAGCCCTAGCTCAAACAAGCGGAGGGAAGCTGGTTATGGTGGCCCAGGCCCTTACTCCCGATAAATCAGAGGAAAAGCCCTGAATAATCTCTGGACTACGTAATAAAGTCAACCTGGGCTAAGTGACACCCTATCTCACAAACAAACAGGAAACAGGCAGATGGAGAAGAAATTAAACTTCCCTCAGGCTTTGTGTTCAGGCTCCTTCTGGGATATATGATGTGTATCCACGGGGAAGATCATCCACTCTGTCCCCCGCTTAAATGCTCATTTTTACGTATGTCTACATTCATTTATGTTCGTTTTTTTCAAGAGGGTTTCGCTTTATGTAGCCCTGGCTGTCCTGGAACTAACTCTGTAGACCAGGCTGGCCTCGAACTCAGAGATCTGCCTGTGGCTACCTCCTGGGTGCCAGGATTAAAGGTCTGCATGGCTATTTCAATGTGGGTGGCTTACACACTTGGCACTGGGCACTTGGGAGTCAGATGGAGGCAGGCAGATCCTAAGTTCCAGGGCACCCTGAACCCATTGCCTCTGGAAACCCCCGCCAGACTCTCAGACACACCCAGAAGCCATATTTAATGAGCTACCAGGACATCTACTGTGTAGTCAAGTAGACACACAAGACCAACCATGACGATGGCGGTAAGTTTTCTGTTCCCACTTCCTGTTCTGTGTTTACTCATTTTCCCTGCAAATGTCTTCAGTGAGAGAGAGCTTGACTGCCGGTCAGACAGGAAAAGAATTCCATACATTCACGGTCCCCAAGTCTGGTGTCTCCCTTTGACGGTCCTCAGCAGAGCACCAGACAGAAGGGTTTCCAGATAATACAGTACTGCAGATTTTCCAAAATTTGAATGTGAATCTTGTCGCCCAAATTGCTTGGTTGCCACAAGAGTCTCATGATGGCAGTAATAAAGCTGGCGTCTGTCTGCTTGCTTCGTGCAAAGGTGTCTGCCGCACATCCAATGCATTGCCAGGCTTGCACCGCTCAAATAGGAAACCCCTGCCACCCCATAAGGAGAATTAATGCTAATTAATCCAGCAAAGGCTTGCACCGGTGGCTGTCAGCTGCAGGCCCTTGCGTTTCCTCTGCCTTCCCCTCCTTCCCCTGAGAGACACGCCATGAGATTTAGAGATATTTTAGGTTGTAGCAGGCAGAAGGGCGGGCCTGGATTCTGATGGGCAGACCCAAGGACCACACCTACAAAGAAGTGTTAGGTCCCAAATATCAAGGGACCCCCAGCTGTTCAGCTATAGGGAACCATACTGGGTCTTACTGGGTGAGGGACATGAAAGAATATAGCTACAATACCTTATACAATCAGGGACAGCAAGATGGCTCAGCAAACATGGGCTTGCACACAAGCCTGAAGATCTCAGTTCGATCCTGGATCTCCACGGTGGCAAGAGAGAACATAATTCCACCAATGCTCTGTGGTATGGATGATCCTGCATTCACATACACACAAGCTTAAATAATTAATTTAGAAATGGATGCATTGCCAGGCATTGGTGGTGTGTGCCTTTAAAGCACTTGGGAGACAGATGTAGGCAGATCTCTGGGAATTCGAGCTAGCCTGGTCTACAAAGCAAGTCTGGGATAGCAAGGGCTACACAAAGAAATCCTGTCTTAAAAAACAAAACAAAGAAATCTCAGTACTCAGTGACAGAGGGCATGGACAATGCTCGCCAATGACCTTGGCCTCATTGTCCTGTCTGACCAATGCAGCCACTTTGAAGCTCTGTAGAGATGCAGTGTTGGAGACCCCCATGCCAAGCTCAAGGCTGCAGCTGTTTTGAGAACATTTCATTTGCTGGGGGGGAATCTTCAGGAGTAGAGTGGTACCCAGTGTGCCCCGCCATCTGGCCTGCCCCATTTGGTGACTGGCAAAGTGTACCATGGATGTTCAGCGGTCTAAGAGCTTGTTCTATGAAGCAGGAACTTTGGGTGAGACAGAATATCAAAGACAGCCTTCCTCACCACGCCCATGCTGCAGGCCCTGAGGCCATCACTCCATGCACCTTGTCTGAGTTCAGCCCTCCCACCCCTCAGTACTATCATGAGGATATAATACTGCAGGGGTAGAAGCCAACAGTCTGACTGAGAGCTCAGACTACACAGGAATAAATCCTTATGACCATTCATTCACCAGTGATCCTACCTTCTGATGCTTCACTGTCCTCGTCTGTAAACTGGGATATTTACTGTTTGAGCTGTCCAGGACTCTCTGAAAGACTGCACATTTCCATAGAGACTAGCTGCAGGAGAGATGCTCACAACCACCTGAAATCCCGGGTTCAGGGTGATCTGAAGACTCTGGCCTCTATAGACACCACCTGCATTCAGGAGTACACATGTGTGTGCACACACGAATATATGCATATGCAGGTAAAACTAAAGGAAAACCATATAAAATCATGAAGGGGTGGAGAGACAGATGGTTCAGCAGTTAAGAGGGTGGTTCACTCTCCTAGAAGAGGTGAAGTCAGTTACCACTACCCATGTCTGCCAACTGTGACACCAGTTCCAGCCTCTGGCAGCAGGAAGCACCTACAGATGGATTTCTATGGGTTGGAGGGCAGCCTGATCTTACACAGCAAGTTCCAGGCTATCCATGGCTACCTAGTGAGACCACAGATAGGTAGGTAGGTAGGTAGGTAGATAGTTAGATACATAGATACATAGATATGTAGGTTGATACATAGATAGATATATACATAGATAAATAGATATGCAGGTAGATACATAGATACATAGATATGTAAGTACATAAATACATAGGTAGATACATAGATATATATAAATTCATAGATATGTACATAGATAGATACATAGATACATACATAAATACATAGATACATAGATACATAGATAAATGCATAGAAACATAGGTAGATACATACATTTATAAATATATAAATAAGTACATAAATACATAGGTAGATACATAGATATATACATAGATAAATACAGATACATAGATACATAGATAAATGCATAGAAATATAGGTAGATACATACATATATACATAAGTACATAAATACATAGGTAGATACATAGATATATACATAGATAAATACATAGATACATAGAAATATAGGTAGATACATAGATAGATAGATAGATAGATAGATAGACACATAGATACATAGGTACATACATAGATACATAGATAAATTCCTTTTCAAAGAGAAACTAGAACAAGGCCTGAGATGCCTCTTGTGCTGAGCGAGCACTGGTCCCCACCATGAACACTGTCATGTGCATAAGGGACCTGAGCCTGCAGGAGGGGACTTCTTCAACCACTAGCTTCATTTTACCAAGTCAGTGCTGGGGTGGAATTCTGGGAGCTGCTCTAACAGACATTCACAGCCTCACCCCTTCTAAAAGTTCCCGGATGACCTCTTTGCCATCCAGGGTTTCTGCCCTAAGTCAAAGGGGATGTGCTATTCATGGTCCCATGAACCTTTGGGGATGGCAGCCTGAATTGTCAGAAATCACACTGGGTTGTGATGGTCACCAGATGCTTTCCTCTATAAAGAGAAACAGTTGTGTGTGTTGTAGATCTCCTTAGTGCTAAATACCTCCCTACATCTATCCATTTCGTCATTAATCTGCATGATTCAACAAACTGCCCATTGTGGGCCCATTCTACAGACCAAGAAACTGAGGTTCCAAGTGCTGCTGAAGACATTTGATTCACACCACACGGCTGGATTCAAAGATCAAGTTTGTCTTACTTTGTGACACAACCTCATCAAGGTACCATGGGATTGTCTAGTAATAATTGTGTAGTCACTGGGCAGGGTTAGCACACTGTAGGCTGGGTACTAGCTCATGTTCATCTCCCATTGCATTGGATCCTTAAGATATATCAAACAGCCAGGCCTATGCTAGTATGTGCCTTTAGCAGAAGCAGGAAGATCTGTGAGTTTGAAGCCAGCCTGGTCTACAAAGTTCCAGACCAGGCTGGGCTACACAGAGAGATCCTGTCTCAAAAAAACAAAAACAAAACCGTCAAAAGCAAAAACAAAACAGAACCAAAAGAAAGCTTAAACAGACAAAATTACACTTAATATCTCCTTTAGAAGAGGAAACAAGCACTTCAGAGGCAGAGGCAGGCAGATTTCTGAGTTCAAGGTCAGCCTGGTCTACAGAGTGAGTTCCAGGACAGCCAGGGCTACTCAGAGAAAGAAACCCTGTCTGAAAAACAAACAAACAAACAAACAAACAAAAGAAGAGGAAACTAAGTAACGCTCAGAGAGGTTCAAAACCCTGCCCAGGAACACAGCTTGTAGGAAGTCTGACTGGAATTTGAACCCGGGTCCAACTGAAGTGTCTGTGGCTTCCTTATGCCATCTGCCACTTAGGTAAACAAGGTCATGTCAAATACCAAGGAAACAGCCACTCCTCTAGATTTTCCCAAATCCTCCGATGTCTTGGATGCGGAGTAGATAATTCATAGAACCAAATAATAACGAATCGAGGCCCTGATATGTCTAATATGAGGGGCAGAGAAAAGGAAGCCCCCATTTCCTTTTTGTACTGCGTATTCCAGCGGCGAGGCCGCCAATGAAGCCAGATGTTTTTGCTTACTCTACTCTAGAGAATACAGAGAAGAGAGGAATTAACTTAAAACAGGCTGGGCTTGCTTGCTGCCCAGCACGGTCTATCAGATGGTTTAGCTGGGCACGAGTAACAAGCTGTGAACATCCTCTTGTGGACACGCTCAAGGCCACAAATCAAAACCCACTCTCCACGAGGGAGCAGCGCAGAAAGGGCGAGCGGCTGCGCGGCTGCAGACGTGGCATCCAAAACACACCCTACAACACAGGAACTCCTATCAGAAGGTTATGCAATGTCACACATGGGACAGTCCCATGACAACAACAGGAAGCAGCAATCTGGTGACTGGGGTACGGGGGGGGGGGTGTGTGTGTGCGGAGAGTCTCTGGAAAGCTGGGTCATAAATCTTAAAGGTGCTCCAGTCTTTGATCCGTTATCTACTGCTGTAAAAGACCAGAACCATCTAGGCAGAAAATAGCATGCTGGCATTCAATTTCGCAGCTTGTGAATCCGGACGTCCCACTGCGTGGGCTTGGCTCTGGTGCGGTCTCTCTTGGGGTTGTAAACAGCCTGAGTTCAGCTGAAGGCTTGAAGGCCCATGGCTTCTCCCAGGTGGCTCACTCAGCCAGGCTGATTGAGAGGCTCGGGAAACTGGGGCAGATGGGCGAGGTGGGGGTTGCTAGTAATTGCAGCGTTCTGGAGGCTTTTACGACCTAGCATCACCGGTTCTAGCTTGGACCCAGGACAGCTTTGGCTCAACGTGAAAGATAACACAAGGGATGTGTCTTAATCGGCTAAAAGGCCTTAAGGGTAGACCCTAGGAAATCCTCAGTTACCCTCTGCTGAGGGCACGCCCCCTGGTTTAGAGATGCTGAGGGCACGCCCCTTAGCTAACAGATGCTGAAGGCACGCCACGCCCATTGGTTTACAGACACTGAGGCCACGCCCCCTGGCTTACAGTCGGCCACCTTACCAGGGAATCCTCACACCAAGCAGCCACAGAGCAGTCTGGTCTCTTCATTTTCCTACAGGGACCAAAACTCCCATCACAGGGTCTTATCATGACCCTATCCAAGTTACTTTGCAGAAGCCCTGCCTCTAATCCACCGCACTGCGGCTGGGACGGTAGCCTGTGGACTTTGGGGAGACACGATGTTAAGTGCATCGTAAAAGTGAATGTTAGGCCGGGTGTGGTGGCGTATGCCTTTCATCCCAGCACTCGGGAGGCAGAGGCAGGCGGATTTCTGAGTTTGAGGCCAGCCTGGTCTACAGAGTGAGTTCCAGGATAGCCAGGGATACACAGAGAAACCCTGTCTCGAAAAACCAAAAAGAAAAAAAAAGTGGATGTTAGCAGGCATAGCCCTCTTGAAAGTAGCCCGCTATTTCTGAAAATATTGCCCACAAAAGGTGACGCACAGGAAGCCCTGGGTTTGATTCCCAGTACCACATAAACCCGGCACGGTGGGGAGTACCTGCTATCCTAGCAACTCAGGAACTGGAGGCAGGAGGATTAGAACCTCTAAGCCCTCTTTTTCCCCCTTTCTCTTTCTGCTGCCACCTCCCCCCCCCCCAAATAAACCTCTCACATGTGGAAAAACAAAAAAACCTCTAGGTCATCGTTGGCTACACAGTGAGTTCAAGGATAGCCTGGGTTACTTGAGACTGTCAAAAACAAAGCTAAAAGAAAAAGAAAAAGAAAAAAAGGAGAAGAGAAAAAAATAAAAAAAATCTATAAAGGAAAGAAAGAAAGAGACAAGAAGGCAGGTATTGAGACTGATTTAGGCAAAACGATGCTCAAGGCAACTTTAGTTACAATAGAAAGAATGAAGGAGTTGTCTTAAAGAAGGTTACTATTGTTATAATGAAATGTCTTGTTGGGCAAAGCAAGTTGAGGAGGAAAGGGTTTATTTGGCTTACACTTCCCCATCATACTCCATCATTGAAAGAAGTCAGGACAGGAACTCAAGCAGGGCAGGAACCTGGAGGCAGGAGCTGACTCAGAGGCCATGGAGGGGTGCTGCTTACTGGCTTGCTCCCCATGGCTTGCTCAGCCTGCTTTCTTATAGAACCCAAGACCACCAGCCCAGGGATGGCCCCACCCATGGGCAGGGCCCTACCCAGTCAATCACTAATTAAGAAAAATGTCCTACAGGCTTGCCCTAGCTTGACATAGAGTTGACATAAAACTAGCCTGCACAACAAAGGCCACTGTGACTCCATCTTATGACCCTGGCTGGGTTAACTCTGGCACTCCTCATAATGGAATAAGATTACTCCGCATGCAGTTGTCCAGGAAAAGAGGACCACCACCTGTGCTTTGAGCAACAGTGATTTCTGCAGATGGGTATGTGTGGCATAGTGTAAGTGGAACACTGAAGGTCAGGGAGCCCCTGGAGTGGACCTAAAGGAAAACTTACGTTTGCCCCCGTCTTCCCACGATACTTCCTCCTCCATCCCCAGACAGTTGGCTTCTGAGTGAGTGGCCTCGAATTTCTGAACCCTGCTGGCTTTTCAGATCAGAGGCTCAGCAGCCACCTGCTGGGTTTGCCCTCAAGCAGTGGGCTAGCCATCTGGTTCCAGGGACCGACCATCTTTCATACACCTCTCTAATCCCCTCTGTCACCCACACCCATGAAGAACAGAGCAGCCAGGGCTGGGAAAGGCCAGAGGTCCTCCTTGTCTCTGGGTTATTAGCAGATGGGTATCCTCTGCTCTGGTCCTCACCCCACCCCCACCCCCAGGCCAGTGAGAGATACCAGTCATGTTCTTGACCCTTAGCACATTAATTATCCTGGGATTGCAAAGAAAATGAGCTCTTTCTGGAAGAAATCTATGACCCCATCTGGCTCAATATTCCCTAAGGCTCCCAGGCCTGAAAAAGCTTTTTTGTGGCTACAAACACAGGTTTCTCCCAGACAAACTGCTGCAACCCAGTCAATGTCACTGACTGGGGGCCAAGGCTGATCCAATGAGAGAGGCAGACATTAACTACCGAAGCACACACCCCCTCCGTCAGTCCCGCCAGCTAGGAGCGACAGAGACAAAGGGTACGCTTTTCTGCTATGATCGTAGCACCCATGGAAGCAGCTGGTGGACTAGACCAGCTGTGCTGCCAGAAGGGTCGTCTCTGGCAGTGATGCATCTTGGGGAAGTCACTTCAGCTCCATTTCCTGGGGACACAGCATTCCCCATTTCCTGTCCTCTGTCCTTGAGGAGAACAGGGCCTGATGTGTTTATAAAAAAAAGATAAAGAGGCATAAGAATATGTTCTATCGGGGTGTGGTGAGCTGTGGGGGAAGGGGGTGTCTCAGGGGGCCCATATGGGAGCATCCCTTCCCCCTGAGGGAGCAGCCACACAACGGTATAGTATAGAATAGAGTTTATTCAGGGCATGAGGAGGGGAGATAAGGGGGTAGTAGAGGCCAGGCATGGCCACATGGAGAGAGGGGAAGGGAAGAGGGCAAGAGGCTAGAGAGAGAGGCAAGAGAGGAACAAGAGAGAGAAGAGGGGCAAGCAGCCTCTTTTATAGTGGACCAGGCCTACCTGGTTGTTGCCAGGTAAGTGTGGAGTGGAGTTTAGACAGAATGTTAACAGGGCCTACCTCTCCTTTAACGAGATAGCATTTAAGTTTCAAGCCAAGTGTAGGACATATTAAGAGCATTAAAAAGAAAAAATGACTGCCACAAATATGTAACTGTGCTAAAGGGGAGGGAACAAGAGGACGCACCTGTTGAAATTCCCACAAGTCCTTGCTCATTCTCAATAAGCTATTCCCACTGGGTAATATGAGGTGCTTTTTAAAATCACACCGCGGCTTGTTCATTCTGAAAGGTGGAAAATTGTGGGATGCAATCTGGAGCAGAGCCCACCAACGGACTCAGTGCTCGGGGACAGCTGGCCCTTTACCCTAGGAGAAGGCGCTGCGTGCCTGCGTACTGCGTGCGTGCGAGCGTGCGTGCGTGCGTGCCTGCCTGCCTGCCTGCCTGCACTGCGCATGTGCACTGCCCTCGACTCTTGACACGTGCATGTCCTACCCTATCTTAACTGCCATTTCTTCTCCTCCAGTCCCTTCTCTCTGTCCCTGACCCTTTTCTTCTTTCTCTTGGCCTGAGTGAGTGAGCCTACCATACCCGCCTCAAAGGGCCTACAGCTCTAGGCTTACACCTCGGGCAGTGAGTTCAGCCTGCCCTCCCCCAACTTCCCTCCCCTCCCCCTCCCCCCCTCCTTCTTCCTTCCACCTTGCTCCTTTTTCCCTCCTCACTCTTCCATATTCTCACCTCCTCTTCCCCCCTTCTCTCCTCCCCCCCCATTCCCCTTTTCCCTCCCAAGGATCTTACCTGTCAGGGTTTAAAGACGGAGATACCTCATCCTAAAATAACCTTGAAACCTCTTCCTTGACATGACAAAGCTGCAAGATGACCGAGGAGCTTGTTGAGGGAATGAACAGTATCCCAGGGAATGAATGCAGTGTCCCCAGGGAATGAATGCAGTGTCCCCAGGGAATGAATGCAGTGTCCCCAGGGAATGAATGCAGTGTCCCCAGGG
>NC_034612.1:3785878-3800359 GCF_900095145.1 Mus pahari
AATGAATGCAGTGTCCCCAGGGAATGAATGCAGTGTCCCCAGGGAATGAATGCAGTGTCCCCAGGGAATGAATGCAGTGTCCCCAGGGAATGAATCCAATGTTCCCCAGGGATGAATGCAATGTTCCCCAGGGATGAAGGCAGTGTCCCCAGGAAATGAATGTCCCCACTGCGTTCATTCCTGGGGAACATTGAATGCAGTATCTCCATACCTGAGATCGGTTGTTTAAAGCAAGGCCACCTTGCACGGTCTCTCAGTTCCATACACGCTTGCTTGTTGTTCCACTTTCTGTCACGTTCTGGTGCAACATGAGGTCTTTGCCAGATACGCATCTGGGCTTTGCAGGGAAGGCAGATGGTGGTCACACTTATCTCAGACTCCCAACCACGAGCTGAATGAACTTTGCTTAATAAATGATCTGGTCTCAGGTGTTCTATGATAGCAACAGGAAACAGACAGCCCAAAGCACCTCAGGGAACAATTCTCCCACTCACCCAGCTGCGGAGACCCAAATTATGACACACTCTTGCTTCCTCTACCGGCCTTGTGACTCCTCACAACCACCTGTCTCCATCCTGCCATCTCTCTCACACAGGTCAGCTAACCATTCAATATTCTTTAGCGCCAGGCCCTATGCTGGTGCTGGAGCTGGCGCTGGCTCTGACCACCGACAAGCTGAGTCACTGGAGCCGGTTCCCACTGGCTTCCTTCTTTCTCTCCAAACTGTTTCCCACCCAAGCCTTGAGTGCTGTCTCTAGCACAGTGCGCCTGCGACCCTTTCTGTGTTGGGGCCAGTGTCCCGTGTGTGTGCTGTCCTCTAGACATACGTGTGGCTAAGGTCACTTGAAATGAGGCTCAGATGGCCGAGGAACTTACTTTTTGTAAAGTTTGGAAGCAGGGGTCTGGAAGGACATGCTGATCCCGCCCCCGTGGACTTTCGTGCCCCACCCCCACACTCCAGGGCCCGCATGGACATGCTGACCCCGCCCCATGGAGTTTCGACATGCTGACCCCGGGCCCATGGACTTTCGAGCCCCGCCCCCACGCTGAAGGGCCCCGTGCTCAACTCCACAGTTTCCTGATAATGACCTACAACACTCATCACGGCCGGGCCTCTCCCATCACTTGTCCTGGACAATGTCAGTCACACTGGTTTGCTTAGAGTCTGTAGAAACGGGAGCACTAGCTCCCGCCTCCACCCAGAACATTCTTCCCTACACACAACCCCCACTCTTTTATCTCACTAATTCTGGGTTCCTTTCTGTATTCTTACCCATGGTTTGGAAACTTCGTGTCATTGTGAGGGGCTGCAACAGCGTCAGGCTGCCTTCACTGGCTGTCTGTCCACCTTTGATGTTCTCCAGAGATTCCCCAGGCTAACACAGGAAGGGGCTTTACAGGGAAGAGGGATGGTGGCCAGCAGGAAGGGTGACATGTGCCCATTTCCTATAGGAATCAGCCATTGCGGGGAAGGCTACGGAAATGGCAAATAGCCTTGGAGAGAGAACATGGAGCTTGGATGTCCCACAGACTTGACAGGGACATAGAAGTAGCTTGGTCAGGGGCACACCCCCATGTCCCCAGCTCTCATCCACTCAGGTCTTCGATGAATACAACGTAGCCCCAGCACCCCCCAGGAGTTCTCTTGTAAGAAGAGTTGGATATTGCGCCCATATTAATCCTAGCACTTAGGAGGCAAAGTAAGGAAACTCTGAGTTTTCAGGTCAGCCTGAGCTATGTAGCGGGACCAAAAGAGAATGAGACATTGTGACAGCAGACGGGGTGTTGTGCAGTGTGGCGGCAGAAAGTCTGTGTGGACCCAATGTACATCCAGGTGGAACCCTCCTGTGATGCCCGTGGTGGGTGGGGGAGTGGGGGATGAGGGGTTGGGTATGGGAAGAGGGACGGTGAGCAGGAATGTGTGTGTAACCCTCCTGTGATGGCAGTGCGCACATGCTCGCGTGAGCGTGCGTGCGTGCGTGTGTGTGTGTGTGTGTGTGTGTGTGATATGTGTGTGATATGTGTGGGGTGTGTGTGTATGTGTGTGTGTGTGTGATATGTGTGGAGTGTGTGTGTGTGTGTGGTGGGTGTGGGTGTGGGTGTGGGTGTGTGTGCGCACACACACAAGTGCAAAACCCACCTGTGATGCCGATGTGTGTGGGGTCCTCTGGCGAGAAGAGGAAACTGAGATGCCTCCATCCTCTGGGTGAGACTAGAGGTGGTCCCGAGGACCTCACAGCCAACCTGCAGCTCCGGCCGTATCCTCTGCAGATCAAAGTAAAGCAGAGTCTGCAGGGCTCTAAGCTGAGCTCTCCGAGCTGGGTGGGAAGGTTGACCTGGAGTCCCACAGGCAAGGCCAGGAGGTCAGTAGGCATGGCCTAGAGGGCTATGTGGGGGTGGGTTTGAGGGTAACAAACCTCTCTCCGGCTTTCCTTTGTAAGCTGCCAATGCTGTCACAAGCCCCTATGCTGCTGGCACTGGCTCCCCTCTTTCCTTCTGTTTGGGGGTCCTCTTCCAAGGCGTACTATGTATCCCTCACGTCCCCTCAGAACCTCCATTTCCTTAGGTGTACAGTGGGGGCAAACAGAGGGCTCAGCTTTGGAGGTGTGAACCAGCAAAGCACTTGGAGCCACTGGGGAAGTGTTGGACTGTGAAAGGCAGTCTGTGTTCTGGTCGAGCGAGGCTTACGAGGGAGACCCAGTAGAAAATCTACAAGGTACCGAACCATAAGCTATGCTCCCAGACACAAGCGCCTGATACCACATCAACTCCTCAACTCCATGATCCTGTGGCTATCAGTCACATAGACAATGTCCCAAGCTCCTGGTCTTATGGCTACAGCCAGGTAAGCTCCTCCCCACAGTCACCTGGCAACAGCAGGGTAGCCCAGCCCACTATAAAAGGGGCTGCTCGGCCCCTCCCCTCTCTCCTAAGCTCTTGCTCTCTCCTTATCTCTTACCTCTCGTTCTTCTTCTCCCCTTTTCTTTCTCCCTCTCTGCACGTCGCCATGGCTGCCCTCTACATCTCTTCCCTTCTCTCTCTCTCTCCCCCTGCCTTTCTACAATAAACACCTTCAAACCAGGGACCGACTCTGCTCATCTAGATCTGCCATGTTAGAGAAATGGAGCAGGTCTCCCTCTAAGAAGCTCCACGTCTCACCTCCGGCCAGGAGGCCTTCCTGTGATCCAGCCACAGCTGCCAGGCAACCCAAGCCACCAGCTGAGCTAGCAGCCTGAGAGCTAGCCCTCCCATCCCTGGGGTAACCTGCTAGAGCTCCCCACCCCCACCTTCCCCTTCCGCCCCCAGGCCAGAGTCTGCCCGAGGGCCTGTTCTCAGCTCTTTGGAGACATACAACGGTCTGGGATGTCCAAGAACGAGAACCTGTTGTCTTCATCCCTGACACCCAATAGGGAAGGTGGTTCCCCACCTGTGTGCAGACCATGGAGACCCCTGCCTGGTTCATCCTAAGCACAGCTCGGCTGCAGGGAGAATGGTTAAGGCTCAGCTGAAACCAGCAAGGGATGGGGGTCTCTCTGGGTCTCCATCTCCCACAGGAGGGGCAGCAGAGACTGATGCACTTATGGAACACTTACTGTATGCTGCACACTTTCCAACATCCATCCCACCACCAGAGATGCCAATGTCCCCACCCAGGAAGCATCGCTCAGGATGACAGAGGGACTTGGGGACAATCACATGACAGTGGTGCTGCTGATAGGTAGAAATTCCACTCTCCTGTCTAAGTGACTGAGTCGCCTTGAGGCATCTTTGGAGGGTCTCTATTCCCTCCCAGGTCCTCCCTACACCTCTATCTCTATCCATCCAGAGGAGCTCTGCCAGATAACGACCAGTCTCCACCACCACGGCCAGCACAAAAGGCCATCACAGAGCATTGCCTTGTGTCCACCTGGGCTGGAAAAACATGGAAAGTCCTGTGGGGAAAATCTCGGGGTGAGGAGGATATTCAGGGTGACCCCACATTGTCCAGTGTGACGAAAGAAACGTCATCCTTAACTAAAGATCCCAGCCAAGCCCCCATCACAGCTGCAGCTATAGAAAGTGGGCTTGAGAACAGGGTGATCATCACACTGTCCTAGTCAGGGTTACTATCGAGGACGTCATAAACACCACCAACACAAGATGGGGGAGGGGAGGGCTTATTTGGCTTACGCTGCCTCATCATAGTCCATCAACTGAAGGAAGTCAGGACAGGAACTCAAGCAGGGCAGGAACCTGGAGGCAGGAGCTGACGCAGAGGCTGTGTAGGGGCGCTGCTGACTGGCTTGCTCCCATTGGCTTGCTCAGCCTGCTTTCTTAGAGAACCCAGGACCACCAGCCCAGGGATGGCCCCACCCACAATGGGCTGGCCCCACCCACGATGGGCAGGGCCACCCCATCAATCACTAATGAAGAAAATGTACTACAGTTGGATCTTATAGAGGCATTTTCTCAATCGAGGTTCCCTCCTTTCGGATGACTCTAGGCTTCTTGAGTGGGTAAACAAAGTGGACAGGAGACCCTCAGAGCCCAGAAACAAAGCCCAACAGATGAGTCACAGACTTGGGGAGTTGAGGGTAGCCACCACCCCAGCTCACCTATGGCTTCTCAGAGGATTGCCTGTGGCTTCAGAGAGCCATAGAGGACTTCTGGTACCTAGAAAAGCAGCTAAGGGATGGGACTGTGGGATTATGAACTGTAGTTTTAGTGGCACAGGCCTGTAAGGCATTAAACCCCAACCTAATAATGGAGTGGCTAAGGCTGGACGAATTGCAGTCTCAAGGCTAGCCCGGACAATTTTTCTAAGACTGTTAGAAAAATAAGGAGGCTGCCTAGCCTGTGTGAGGCCCTGGGTTCAATCTGCCTCCTTTCCTGTCCAAAGTAGATCTACTTTGCATATTCATGAAGCCATAGCACGGGTGGGGGCGGGACGGGGTGTTATATCACCTCTCCGTGCCTCGGTTTCTCTCTTAGAAAACGTGTCACTAATACCTGTGACCTCAGCTCGTCACATGGGATCAACTCAGCCAGCCATCTAGTTTGACAGATCTGTGCAGACCCCTTCCACGGCAGGGACTCCCCGTTTACTCTGCAGGTGTGTAACGCTCCTCAGGCACGGGTCCTCCTGGCTCCTCAGGCACGGGGTCCTCCCGGCTCAGGGTCACTCTTCCTCCACACCCCACAATTGACTGTCACCAAGACTGTATTTTATGGGCTATCCATGAGAAACACCAGCAGCTCCTGAGACAACAGGGCAGTGAGTTCCATCTGGGGGAGACATGGGGTAGGGAAGTCCTGTGGGCGGGGCCGGGAGCTGGTCCAGGCAGGAAGTCAGGAAGCCTCTGGCCTGACTCAGGATCTCCTCTCAGGGTTTCAAAGAAAATAGAGAATTAGGACTGGGTGTGGTAGCATCCATAAAGCCAACACTGGGAAGGCTGAGGTAGGGTAATTACTGTAGGCTTGAAGCCAGTCCGGGTTACAATGGGGTGAGACTTTGTCCCAAACAACAACAATATCAAAACAAAACAAAACAAAACAAAAAAGGCAGCCAGCAGGCAGGAGAGATGGCTCCATTGTTAAGATGCAGGCTACTCTTCTAGAGGTCCTGAGTTTCACTCCCAGCATCCACATAGAGGCTCATGAATGTCTGTAACTCCCAGGGGATCTGATGCCGGCCTGTGGTATACAC
Source organism: Mus pahari (assembly GCF_900095145.1). Taxonomy (NCBI): domain Eukaryota; kingdom Metazoa; phylum Chordata; class Mammalia; order Rodentia; family Muridae; genus Mus; species Mus pahari. Next base: position 3,791,565 of record NC_034612.1, read on the forward strand.
ACACATACACACCGGCAAAATAGCCATACACAGAAAATAAGAATTCATAAACACAAAGGCAGCCAGGCACCGCAATACAGCCTGCAACTGCAGCACTGGGTAAGTGGAGGCAGGAAGCGCAGGAGTCCAAGGTTATCCTCAGCTATGCAGCAAATTCTAGGCCAGCCTGGCTACAGGAGACTTTCTCTCTAAACAGCAAACTAAACTAAATCCAAAAAAAAAAAAAAAAAAAGCAAAAGGAAAAAAAAAATCCCAAAACAAAACCAAAAATAGAGAATTGAGAACTCTTCAGGAAATCTGCTCCGGTTAGATATGCAGCTAGCCTTGCCTCCCAGATAAACGTGTGTGTGTGTGTGTGTGTGTGTGTGTGTGTGTACACGAACTGTGCACACATGTGTGCGGGAGATCCGGCACATTTTCCTAATCCCTGCCCAGCTGCAGACTTTGTTCAGTCTGGTGCCCAGCCCGCCCAGGCCCTTCTCTGGCCAGAGCTCTCCTGCCAGACGCCACCCCAGCCTTGTGTTGTGGCAGATGTTTTCGGATATACCATGGCAACCGCAGAACAGGATGTGCCTCTGCCTCTGGACGGCAGGCAGCAGCGCCAAGCCCACGCTCCCAGGCTGCCCTATTCTCCTGCTTAGGATTCCTCCGCGGGAGAACTGCCCGGGACCTGGTTCTGGCTCTGGGAGCAAGCAGCAGATCCTGTACTTTAGATAGGGTCTGTCGGGGCGGAGGTGTGCACATCCCTGCTCAAGGCTGTTTCTCCAGTGACCCTGTGTTTGTGACTCTTGGTCCTTAAAGGTAACGAGGAGGCAGGAAGCAGAGGATCTGCTCAGTGAATGGGTGGCCCATTGTCCTCAGACCATTGTAGCTTGTCCTTGAAGGATGACTTACATCCCAACCTGGACCAACTACTTCACATTGTACACAAGACCACAGTTCAGAGGGGCTTACTATGTGCTCATTACTCAGTGATTTTCTTTTTCTTTTTTTTTTTTTTAGATTTATTATTTATTTATTTATTAAAGTACACTGTAGCTGTCTTCAGACACCCCAGAAGAGGGCATCAGATCTCATTACAGATGGTTGTGAGCTACCATGTGGTTTCTGGGATTGGAACTCGGGACCAATGGAAGAGCAATCAGTGTTCTTAACTGCTAAGCCATCTCTCTCCAGCCCCTTGTGATTTTTTTCTATGTGTGTGTGTGTATATTGGGGAGGTGAGACAGGGTTTTTCTATATAGTCCTATTTTTTTAAATAGGATTTCCCTATGTAGCTCAGGCTGGTTGGTTTCAAACTCATAATCCTCCTGCCTCAGTCCTCGCAGCCATACAGCACAGAGCATGTGCTTGTGCGGAGTTGTGCATGTATTATTAGCAATGCTTGCATGAGCAGACATTGCTGGCCCGCCGCCGGTAGCTCTGTCTTCATTACCTTTTGTGTGCACAGCTGTTTCGTCGAGACAGGGTCTTACTATGTAGACCAGGCTAGCTTTGAATTTAGGATCCCCCCTGCCTCAGTCGCCTCAGTGCCAGGATCCACATGTGTGTGCCTGCCTATGTGACCTCGGGCCCTACTTGGATATCCAATTTCAAGAACCATAGGAAAACTTGGCTCTGATACTACACTTTGGGGAGAAGAGCCCCTCCCTCTTTTTCTTTACCTCTTTTCTGTTTTGTTTTGTTTTGTTTTGTTTGAGAAAGGGCTCCACTATGTAGTCTTAGCTGGCCTGGAACTCACCATATAGCCCTGGCTGACCTCAGACACATAAAGATCCACCTACCTCTGCCTCCAGAGTACTGGAATTAAAGGCATCCACTCCCGCCCCACCCTACACCCCAATTCTGCCAGAATATACCTTTTAAAAAATGCTTGCGCCGGGCGTGGTGGCTCACGCCTTTAATCCCAGCACTTGGGAGGCAGAGGTAGGCAGATTTCTGAGTTCGAGGCCAGCCTGGTCTACAGAGTGAGTTCCAGGACAGCCAGGGCTACACAGAGAAACCCTGTCTCAAAAAAACAAAACAAAACAAAAAAAGACAAAACAAAACAAAACAAAACAAAAAAAGACAAAACAAAACAAAACAAAACAAAAAATGCTTGCAATAGAATCTCACTTAGCCCAGGCTGGCCTGAATCCATAGCCAAGATGAGCATTAGATTTCTGGTCTTCCTGCCTCTGCCTCCCAAGTGCTGGGGTCACAGGTGGGCACCACCACTCCTGGGTCCTCAGTTCTCTCCTGTCCTTAAGTTGCTAGTCATCAGGCCTTGTCCCGACTGTGAATCTCCCTATCAGCTCGATGTTCCCAGGCCTTTGAACTGCTCCTGGCTTTTCTACATCTCCAAGAAGGTGGGCAGAGGCGTGAGGGCTTCTCAGCCTCCGGGACAAGGTGAGACAAGCTTATTTTGGAAATATGATCTCATGTAGCTCAGGCTGGCCTTGAACTTACTCCGGAGCTGAGGGTGACCTCGAATTTCTGATCCTCCTGCCTCTACCTCTTCAGGGCTCAGCTTGCAGGCACATGCTATCATATACAAGTTACTGTTTACCCCCATCCCCGTCCCCCACCCCCGCCATGGTGCTAAGGGTTGAAGTCCAGCCTTGTACACGCAGGGAAAGTTCTTGATCCCTGAGTCACTTCCCAACCTTGAGAATCAGGCTTTCAGTATTAGATGTGGGTACGTCCTTCTTGGGCTTGGGAGCGAGCGAATAAATAAGATGCTAATGAACATTTTTATTTGCTGGAACAGTTTACCAAAAAAGGAATTTCAGGCAGAAACTGGGTTCTTTACATGTCTACTTTAGGATACATAGGCAGTTTCCCCTTAATACATACTGAATACTGGGCTGGAGAGATGGCTCAGTGGTTAAGAGCACTGACTACTCTTCTAGAGGTCCCGAGTTCAATTCCCAGCAACCACACAGTGGCTCACAACCATCTGTAACGGGATTTGATGCTGTGCTTTAGTGTGTCTGAAGACAGCTACAAAGTGCTCATGTACATAAAATAAATAGATCTTTAAGCTGGGCGTGGTGGCGCATGCCTTTAATCCCAGCACTTGGGAGGCAGAGGCAGGCGGATTTCTGAGTTCGAGGCCAGCCTGGTCTACAGAGTGAGTTCCAGGATAGCCAGGGCTACACAGAGAAACCCTGTCTCGAACCCCCCCCTCCAAAAAAGACATCAGGGGCTTTAAAGATGGTGAGGTGGCTAAGGGCACAGCTGCTTTTCTGCAGCCCTGGGTTATGTCTAGTCCTAGTACCTGCAGGGTGGCTCGCTAACACACAATCATCTGTAACTCCAGCTCCAGGGGATCTGACGCCCTCTTCTGAACTCCTTGGGCATCAACACAAAGACACACATGTACTCAAATGTATGGGCAAAACACTCGTCTGTTAAAAAAAAAAAAACCTCTCGGGCTTAAACAAACATGGGGTTCCTCCCTGGGAAAAAACCACTTGCACTGCAGGCATGATCTGGGATTGTACCCAGCCAGCCCTGCGATGGTTTCTCTGCAGATAGACCCAAGGGAAAGGCAGCCGACTGAGGGACGTTCTTTCAGGACCTGGAGCACATAGGTGATCTGGTCTTGAGAGCACCCACATGCTGTTGGAGGTGTGTATGCATGGCTGTGGGTGTTGTCTCAAAGAATGTATAGAATGTGGCTGTAACTAGCAGAGTGCAAGCTTCCAGCACTTTCTTATCTCAATGGTTTCTCAATACAGCTATCAGAATTCCCAGGACATTATGGGAAAAAGTACCGGAACCTGCCCCTGGACCAGCTGTCCTCAATCCTCCTAGCGTTTCGACCCTTGAACTCAGTTCCCCAGGTTGGGGTGACCTGCCCCACCCCCGAACTGTGACGCTGATACTTTGTAACTGTGATGTTGCTACTGTTATGAATCATGAGGTAAATCCGTGATATGCAAGATAGCTGATACTCAACCCGGGTGAAAGGGTTGTTCAGTCCCCAAAGGGGTCTCAACCCATAGATTAACAACTGCTATCTTAGACTGATTTGGGGCTGGAGCCCAGAGAAGTGCAAGTCCTAGGTTGGTATCTCTTGGCATCTGAGAGGGAGCAGGAGAGATGGCTGGACACTTCACAGCTCCGTTGGTTCCTAACACTTGCACACTGGCTCAGTAATTTCAGCTCCTCGGACACTAGGCACATACACACACAGACATACATGTGAGCAAGCCACCTACATGTATAAGATAAAATCCTAAAGTCTTTTTTTTTTTTAAGCCACATTTTAGAGGTCAGTGTTACAGTCGGATCCGTATTAGATTTGTGGCACCGACCGACCTCTCCCCTCCTTTCTATCCACGTTCCTTCTTTTTCTGTCTGGGGTGGGTTTAAGGGCCTTGTGCATGCTAAATGAGTGCACTGCCCACCAGGCTCTATGCCATAACTCAAATCTCACTTTGTAGCCTAGTGTACTGGCCGGTTTTGTGTGTCAGCTTGACACAAGTTGGAGTTATCACAGAGAAAGGAGCCTCCCTTGAGGAAATGCCTCCATGAGACCCAGCTGTAAGGTGTTTTCTCAATTAGTGATCAAGAAGGGGAGGGCCATCCCTGGGCTGGTGGTCCTGGGTTCTTCTATAAGCAAGCAAGCTGAGCAAGCCAGTAGGCAGCGCCCCTCCATGGCCTCTGTATCAGCTCTGCCTCCAGGTTCCTGCACTGTGTGAGTTCCTGTCCTGACTTCCTTTGGTGATGAACTGCAACATGGAAGTGTAAGCTGAATTAACCCTTTCCTCCCCAACTTGCTTTCTTGGTCCTGATGTTTTGTGCAAGAGTACGAACCCTAAGACACCTAGGCTGGCCTGAATCTGAAGACAATCCTCCTGCCTCAGCCTCCCAAGTGCTGGCTTTGCAAATGTGAGCCTCATGCCCAGCTCTGGCTCCAGACAAATTTTTCTTTTTGAAACAAGGACTCAGTGTATCCCAGGCTGGCTTCAAACTTGCTAAGGAGCCAAGGATAGCGTCCAACTCCTGGTCCTGGGGTAGTAGGCAAGCATCACTGTGCCAGGTTAACCCTTCGCTTAAGATTTCACATTAGGGCTGGTGAGATGGCTCAGCGGTTAAGAGTACTGACTGCTCTTCCAAAGGTCCTGAGTTCAAATCCCAGCAACCACATGGTGGCTTACAACCATCTGTAACAAAAATCTGATGCCCTCTCCTGGAGTGTCTGAAGACAGCTACAGTGTACACACATATAATTAATTAAAATAAATAAATAAATAAAAAGAAGTGTTAAAAAAAAAAGATTTCACATTAAATTATTCCTGGTTAGTTTTGGCTTACAGGCAAGTTGACCAGGGCTGTTCATACCGCAGCTTCACTGTGGTGAGGTAATACGCCTATATTGATCGGTCTCATGTGAGTCCAGTCGAGTGACAAATTGAAGGGACCTGATGAAGATCTTCGGCACCTGTGGGTACCGGACTTTGAGTCCTCCTGATGCACACAGCCAATCCGGAGTGTCTGGCATAGCTAGCCTTTGGGTTGGGAGGTCGGGACCGAGGTCTCCTTTACCAGCAGTGACGCACTGCAGCCAACGTGGGGAAGAATGGGAGTCTCCCTGGCTCTTCTGGACTGCACAGCTAGGGCCAGGCAATTTTATAACATGGCAGCCTGACTCCCTCAGTGACCAGGTGTTGTGTCTGAGATTTTTTTAAATTTTATTTATTTATTATATGTAAGTACACTGCAGCCGTTTTCAGACACACCAGAAGAGGGAGTCAGATCTCATTATACAGATGGTTGTGAGCCACCACGTGGTTGCTGGGATTTGAACTCAGGACCTTTGGAAGAGCAGTCAGTGCTCCTAACCACTGAGCCATCTCTCCAGCCTGTGTCTGGGATCTTAAATGGTGACTCAAAGACCACTCGGAGAGGAGTGTCCCAGCTGGTGTTAACTGAAGTGAGGTCTAGGGGAGCGCAGGATCACTGGGGTTGTTTCCTTCGGGTGGATACTGGGGACTACTCTGGTCCCTCCCAGCAGCTCCTCCGATTTCCAGTGGTTTTCCTTTTGCAACAGATTGCCTTGCCACGAACCCCCAAAGCAAGCAATGCACACAGCCCAGGGCAGAAACCTCTGCACTTATACTAAAATTATAAAGCGTCTTGAGTCCTTAGCTCATAATTTTAGGGATTTGGGGGGATGGGGAGGGAGGGTTGTTTCTTTTGATACAGGCTATCACTCTGTAGCTTTGGCTGGCCTGGAAGTCACTGTGTAGAACCAGGCTGGCCTTGGGCTGAGATATCTGCCTGCCCCTGCCTCTCTCTCTTTTTTAAAGATTTGTTTGTTGATTTATTATATGTAAGTACACTGTAGCTGTCTTCAGACACACCAGAAGAGGGCATCAGATCTCTTTACGGATGGTTGTGAGCCACCATGTGGTTGCTGGGATTTGAACTCAGGAAGAACAGTCAGTGCTCTTAACTGCTGAGCCATCTCTCCAGCCCCCCCTGCCCCCGCCTCTCAAGTGCTAGGATTAAAGGCGGGCACCACCAGGCCCAGGGTGTTTTCTACCTATCCAATCCCAGCTGCAGGCAACCGCGCTGGAAAGGAGAACTCTGGGGTGATGCCCGCGCTGCTCCTCTGGGTCTAGCTCTTGGAACTTGTTGAGAAGAGTGAGTCTTGAACACAGTAGGTGCCCACAGCAATGAAAGGGGAAGAACACATGGACATCTTGTCAAGTACTACAGGCAAAGCATAGTATACACAAGCGCTCACAGGACATTTATAAACAAAGTGTTTATTCTCATCACGAGAAGCACGCAGACTATATATACAGTACACACCAACAGAAGTAAAAAAAAAAAGTGCACTATGCCTCTTCTACTGAAAATTCACAGTACAAAAAGATACTGCCTTTTAAATATATAATATATAATTTTTTTAAAAAAAAAACAAGGAGAAAAATACAAAAGAAAGAAAGAAAGAAAGAAAGAAAGAAAGAAAGAAAGAAAGAAAGAAAGAAAGAAAGAAAGAAAAGAAAACCATCAAAGTTGTGACTCGACGAGGGAACCCGGTGCCAGCAGCCTTTGAAAGGTGAAGGATGCGGTCTGGTGAGACTTCTCTGGGGTGAGCTGTACCCCATGATTTGTGGCAAGGAGCTCAGGACACAGGCAGAAGAGGAGGAGGGACTGTGAAGGGGGTTAGGTGGTGGCATGTCTCTATAAACTAGAGGGCAACCTTGAGGGGTTGAGGGAAGGTCTTGGACTGTGGTTCAGGGAGCACTGGGCCTGCACCACCCCTGCGCAACCTGGCAAACCACATCATGTCCTTCACCGCTGCCTTGGGCCCTGGTGTGTGCTGATGCATGCAGGCATGGCCTGCGGGGACTCGGCAGCTGCTGTTTCCAGCAGGCTCTGTGAAGTAGTCAGGACCCACGGTGTCAACTGCAGAGCAGATTAACACAAGTGGATGGGGGTAGGGTGGGAACTCACGTGCTAATCTTAACCACCAGGACCAGACGAAAGTACCCAGCCTCGAAAGACGAGAGCTGAACGGTCGCGCATAAATACACAGTATTTGTAAACGATTATTAAGGCACTCAATTGTAAAAAGAATAATTACAGGGTAGAGGAGGAAGCAGCTGTCTTCTCATGCAGCAAGGCCAACGGCCAGGGCAGCAGAGGCTGTGTCTAAGACAGGGACTGAAGAAGGAGCTGTGGTGTCTACTGCCAAAGGGTCACCCTTCTCCAGATGGCCCCTGGTGGTGTCCCTGCAGATGGGGTCCAGGGTGATTTCCTCGCAAAGCTCCACAGCATGTGGCGAGGGACAGCACACACCAGGTCTGATGGAGTAGGATACACGTATATGTATATAGATCTATAATGCACACACAAGGTCTATGTTCATACTTTTATGTATATATCTCCATACACACTGGACTCTTCACACCTCCAAAGTAATAAAGGGCTTTGGATAGGGGAACACCAATGACCTTCATCTGGTCTTATGGTCAGCAGGAACCCAGCCGTTAGGATGGGAAGGTGGGACCAAGAATCTCCCTCACCAGCAGTGACATGGCAGCCAGCGTGGGGAGGAGTGGGAGCCTCCCTGGCTCTTCTGGACTGCACAGCTAGGGTCAGGCACATGGTCCTAGGTACTGTGATTATCCTGAAGGGGTTGAACGCGCCTTGAGAGCCCTGCTAAGTGTCAGCCAACTCACTGGGGTTGGAAATCAATTCTCACACCAATCCTTGCCAGTAGGTAGAAAGTAACTCCCTAAAGGGGGAGTGGTGGTGATGTGTAATCTCTCTTGTGATCTCGTTCTTGCTAAGGAGAAACGGTTCCTGAAAAGCGGGAGATTCGCAAGCCTTGGGGGTGGGGGTGGGGTGGGGTGGTCCCTGAAATGGGTGCACAAAAATACAGGCCGGCTGTCAACATCTAAGCTCTCTGAACTTGGTTCCATCCTGTAGAACCCTCCAGGCTCTTTGAGGGCAGAGGATGCTGGGCCCCATCTTCGGCTAGAGAAAGCTGCTGAGCAAGGGGAGCAGCTATCCTGGTACCCATGAGAGACCAGCATGGCTGAGCCGCACGGATGATGAGCTGTGTATGGTTGGCAGGGCTTCCACACTGAGAACGCGGGTTGGGGATCTGAGAAAGACACCTTGCTTTTAGTTCATGCAATCAGGCTCCCGCCTCTGCCCGTATCTCCCTTATGCTTCAAGAAGCCTTCTGTGCAGCCAGGCGTGGTGGCACACGCCTTTAATCCCAGCACTTGGGAGGCAGAGGCAGGCGGATTTCTGAGTTCAAGGCCAGCCTGGTCTACAAAGTGAGT
>NC_034612.1:3800395-3829368 GCF_900095145.1 Mus pahari
GAAAGAGCATGATTATTTGCTTTTTTGTTCTAAAAAAAAAAAAAAAAAAAAAAAAAAAGAAGCCTTCTGTGTTGGTGTAGAGCAAGGCCCCCACATGGTTCAGGCTTTTGTGGGGCTAAAGTTCCTGGGCCATCAAGCTGAGCAGAAAGCTCTTCGTTCAACAAGGACATTCACTGAGAATGGCAGTCATCAAAACCAGTGGTTTCTGCTGCATAAATCCCTGTGCCTCTGCTTGCTATGATTACACACAAGGCTAAATTAGCTAGGTGTGGAGCAGATCCCAAAGCTAACTTTTTTATTTATTTGGGGGGGGGGGTGGGACGGAAGGAGGGGTGGTCAGGGTCTACACAGCCCTGGACTCAGTGATCCACTGAGTGGCATCATGAGTGTGTGCCACCAAGCCTAGCTGGAACAAACTTTCCCTGAGACAATATGGGAGTTGCCACCGTCTTAGCTTAGCAGGGACAGTTCCACGGAAGCCTTTCAGTTAAATGCCAATTCATTGTGTTTACGAAGAGAGCCAACCTCCAGGAAGAAGGGACATCCCACTGGGGCTTCCGATCTGAAGATGGGGATCCACCCCCCTGCTGTTCGCACCCTTGGCTGATTGGTCAGTACTTCTAAAACAGGTGTGGGTAGCCTGCTGGGAGCCAGAGACCCGCCTGAGTTCATCCTCCAGAGTCCAGACTCTTTCAATAGAACGGGACAAGTTACGGTTTTTCAAAATGGAAGTTTTCAAAATCCTATCGCTCTTAACAGATGGGATTAAGAAACAGCGCAATCCTATCATTACCAAATCTAAGGAATTATTTTGACACAGAAATTGACCCACCATGTGAAATTGAACTTGGCGATGTCTATTAAACTTGGTTTTTGTTTTTTTGTTTTGCTTTTGTTGGCTGAGGGAAGAGTGGAAGAAACCCACAGGGTTTTTCAGGAATAAGTGCATGATCGCTTTTTAAGGTGACTGGTATTGACAGTAGCAGGAAAATAAATCCCTATAAAATGACATACATGTATTAAAAAAAAAATCATGCCAGTGAGAAACGTTCTGAGACAGAGGTCACAAAGACCCCAGACAAATGATGAGAGAACTGGCCCAGATCCTGGAGACGCTCAGGCGTTCACCAGGATGGTGGTCTCTCGTCTTCCTTCTTGCCCGAACCCCAGGCTGCGCCAAGGGACCCAGCTGCAACCTCCAAACCATCCGGACTCCGTTCGCTCTAACCAGGGTGGGAGGACCCCCATCCATGTACTTCCAGAACACATCCTTGAAGACTTTGTGGTCTCACTGAGCTAGCTGTCTGGCTGAAGCAGCCAACTGCAGGACGGGAGCTGTGGTCATCTCCACTCCATCCGCTCAGGGGGGAAAGGGGCAGGCTGGCAAGTTTGGAGTGTAAGAGGGAAGGATTTGGTTTGTGATACCCAAGGAGCAAAGGCAGCCTTCAGATACGACCCCTGTCTTCCTTCAGTGTTACAGGCAGCCCTGGGGCGTCAGCAGGCTTCCTGTGAGGGCCCGCAGCAGACATCTGAAGCAGGTAACACCGTCTTTGGCAAGGTTATCACTTCTGAGGTAGAATCTCACTTTGTGGCCCGGACTGGCCTTGAACTCATGGTAGACCTGCCTCACCCTCCTGAGTGTAGGATCACAAGCCTGTGCCATTTACCCTTCAAAATGTAAACAACCAAGCCCGGGGCGTGATGGGATGATTATACCTGTAATCTCAGCATCTGGGAGGCTGAGGCAGGAGGACTGCTGTGAGTTTGAAGCCAGCTTGAACTACAGGATGAGAGTCTACTTCAAAAACAAACAAACAAAAACCCACACTAAACCCTGGAGAGACAAAGGCAGGTGCATCTCTGCTGAGTCTGAGGCCTACCTGGTCTGCAGAGAAAGTTCTAAGACAGCAGAGGTTACATGGTGAGACCCGGTCTCAAAAAAAAAACAAAACCCAAACACATTAACAGAGCCCACGGTGATCTCACAGCGCTGCGCGCCATCATTGGTCATACACCAAGTCAAGGCTTTCTGCTGGTCTGCCTCTCTGCTTGTCTCTCTTCGAAATCCTTAAGAAAAAAATTAAAAAACAAAAAAACACAAAAAACCCTTAAGCACCCTTTTCATGGTGGGCACCAGTGGAGGCCTGTGATTTGAACCCAGAGCCTAGGCCTCCTGCTTCATTGAGCTAACTTGCATTCACACCTGTGCTGTGGCCAAGCCTCCTTTGTTCCATCATTACAGCACGGGGGAGCCGGAGACAAGGAAGCAATAATCTAGTCTCTCCACCGGAAGGGGCTCTTGTAAACATCTCCTGTCAGACTGGCTCCTGGGGCAGGACTTGTAAGAAGCCTTTTCTCTCAGCCAATGTGGGGCTGGTTCCTAATGAGCCATCCTGGAGGGTCACAGTGTGGTCACAGCAGGATGATCCACACCCCAGACCCACAACCTCCAAATCCCAAACACAACAATGCCTTATTAGCAGCAGCTCGGCAGTGCCTTCTCCGTGACTGGGCGACCTAAGCCAGCAGCTGAGGACCCCTCCTCCGACCGTGGTCACCAGGATTGAGGGCTACATGGGCCACTGTCCCTAAGTGCTTTCCTCTGATGGTATCACCAAGCTGTTCCTCAAACAAAACAAACAAATAAAAAACCCAACCCCCCCCCACCCCCCCAATTCTCTTGGAAAATCCCTTCTGGACATAGCATTGTTCTCAGAGCGAGCCTTGGTCATTACTGTTTTATAAACAGAAATGCACAGTGAGCAGAGAGGTAGGCCTGTGTAGCCCTCTGAGAATTCTCTAGAGGACGGGAATGAGCAGGGGACATGGGCTGCAGTGATCTCGCCAATGTAGTTCCTTGACATGCTGCAAACTGAGTATTTTGTATGTCCGCACACATTTTTTTTTTCTCTCTCTCCACCAGGCTGGCCTAAAACTCACCACTGTAGCAGCTGAAGATGACTTTGAACTTCTAAATCCTTCTGCCCACCTCCAGTGTTGGAATTTCTGTATGCGTGCGCAACCGTGCCTGGTTTTATGGGACGCTGGGGACCACGGCTTGCGTGCACATATCTGAATGTGACTCCTGACTGACAGTTTCCAGGTTGCCCAGACCCCACACCCGGGTGTCCACCCTCACGGGCTCTAAGTGGGGGAAAGCCCAGAAGACTGAAGTCATTAACACAAATCAAGAGTGAGAGTAGATCAGAACATGATGAAAACCTCAGAGCCGAAAGCTAGTCAGCTTTTGTTTACCCTCAATGGGCTTTTCAAGTGTTCCGGGGGAGATTTCCCTGACGGTTTGGAGGTTGCAATGGGGTCCCTTGGCGCAGCCTGGGGTTCGGGCAAGAAGGAAGAAGAGAGACCGGACTTGGTGTCCTGCGAGTCGGCGATGGTGGACGTGTCAGCCTCGCTGGACAGGTCCTCCGTGGAGAAGTTGAGACTACCCAGCTTGGCGAGGGAATGGGACCGTTTCAGTGGGGACGACACAGTGAGGCCGGCCAGGCGCAGCCGCGTCTCGATCTCCTGCGCCCGCTGCTTCACCAGCCCAGGCTTCCCTCGGACGCTGTGGATGCTGTCGCTGCTGGAGCTCCGGGTCAGGTTGGAGCTGATGGAGGAGGAGGTGGGGGTGTAACACACGGTCTTCAGGAAGTCCTTCGAGAAGTTACTGGTGTGATCTAGGCGGGGGAGGGTAGACGTGGGGCTCTTCTGCTGGGCTCCCCCTACAGGCTGCTCTTCGGACCCGGCTTGGCTGCACAGGGCTGGGTGTGCAGGCTCCTGGACACCCTCCTCGGGGATGCTGGCCTCCAGCCTGCAGGTGGCGCTGTCCCTGCAGGCAGCCGGTGAGTCCGAAGGCAAGCTCTTCAACCTCTCCAGTTCTTTGGTGTGCTTTCGGACCAGGCCTGCCTTCTGCAGCTGGATGATGGACTCCTGATGCTGCATCAGATAGCTGTTGGTGGTGGGCTTCTCCACCTCGTTACTGAACAGAAGCCTCAGGTCCTTAGCGGGCTTGGGATCTTTCTTAGGCGACAGTTCTTCCTTCAACGCCACCTCCGTATTGGCCACGCTCTTGTCACAGTGAGGATTCTTCAACTGGAGAGATTTTGGAAGGGCTTTTGAGGTCTCTCTAGAAGGCTCTAGAAGGCTTGCTGGTGGTTCCGGGGTAGCCCCGGCTCCAGAGCCACTGACATCTGGCTTCCTGGAGCCTGCTGGTAGTGGGAACGGAGAGGTGTTGGCTGGACCGGAGGCCGGCCTCTCTGGAGCTCGGGACCTGCTGCTCGTGTGGGCCATTGGGGAAGACGTGACGTGGGGGAGGAAGGTTGGCTGGGTGCAGATGGCAGAGGAGCTGGGGTCTTCGTGCCGCTCCATGTAGCCCTCGGGAGTCCCGCCAGCTGCGGGGTACATGCAGTCAGCACAGGACGTATAAGGAGGCTTCACCTTGCTGAGAATTCCAAACATGGCATCGCGCTGCAAGAGACAGTGCACAGTTAGGCGTTGTGATCCTGTGCAGAAGACCGAAGTCACAAAGAGGGTGGCCGTGGCAGGGGAGGGGAGGGCAGCTGGCACCGTGGTGGGGGAGGAGCACTACTTTCATTTCATTTGTTCAGGATTACAGACTTTTTTGGGGGGGGGCACACTGGATCATGAATAGAAGTTAGCACAGCGTAAGGGGATGTCAGTCTTGACTTTCCACAAGCCAAGACGGTGTCCTGGGCAAACCTTAAGCTATAGGGTTGGGACAGAGACCCTCAGGACATCCCCCCCCCCCACCTTCTCGGTCTGTTTCCACCACCCACCAGGCTGACTCTTCTCTGGCCATGGTCTGATCTGGAAAGCAGGGTGCAGGCACTAGGGAGCAGAGCAGACTGATCTGGCTGGAGAGCCGGCTCACTGGCTAAGAGCGCTCACTGCTCTTCCAGAGGATTTGAGCACAGTTCCCAGCACTCACGCCAGACAGCTCACGGCTGCCTGTAACTCCAGCTCCAGGATAACCAATGCATCTGCCGTCCATGTCCACTGACATTCGTGTGCATATATCCACACACAGACACGCCATTGAAAATAGCATTTAAAAGCAAAACAACTAGGGGCTGGAGAGATGGCTCGGCGGTTAATGAGAGACCCTCCCCCCAAACTCAGCATCTTCAAGGCTGCTTTTCCCACCAGCTGAGAGTTCTCACCATCAGGCAGCTGGAAGAGAGCTGGCTTCCTCAGCCACCAATTACAGGGAGGACAAATAGAGGTCCTGAGTTCAATTCCCAGCAACCACACGGTGGCTCACAACCATCTGTAATGGGATCTGACACCCTCTTCTGGTGTGTCTGACAGCTACAGTAAACTCACATTAATTAAATAAATAAATAGATAGATAGATACATATTAAAAAAAAATAGAAGGAACTGAACAGAATCGACACCGACCGCACCACACAAAGAAGGTTCTCCTGGGCAGAGGGAATTTGCTGTTGGGGGCAACTGAGGTCTGAATACAGCAGAACCCTTCCCGGGGCAGCACATAAGAGTAGCTCGGGGACCCATGGTCCCCAAGATGGAGGGAGGGGCAGAAATGGTATTTGGACCATCACCAATACAAACTCACACATATTTAACTACGTGTTCTGCTGTCCCCCAAGGGACTTGCCTTTGGTCACTGGGGCCTCGGTGAATAGGACAAGGACTTCTATTTGTCCTCCCTGTAATTGGTGGCTGAGGAAGCCAGCTCTCTTCCAGCTGCCTGATGGTGAGAACTCTCAGCTGGTGGGAAAAGCAGCCTTGAAGATGCTGAGTTTGGGGGGAGGGTCTCTCATAATTTTGCTACAGGTGCAGCCTGGGGGACCTCATTTTGCATTTCCAAGAGGTTAATGTCACTCTGCGTAGCCCACTCCAGACTCAGACCCACAGGCTGTGTTTTTACCCACCAGCCTAGCCTGTCACCTCTCCCTCTGCTTAGAGTCCCCCGTGCTTCCCTGGGTGTCTGGGACACGGCACACATCCACACCAACCTGCCAGGGAGGCTCAGCCACCCCTACCCCCACCTCCCTACAGTACCCATGCAGCTACTGTCCCTCACACAGAGGGTTCTCTGAACCAGATCACAGCTGTCTGTTCAGCACTGCTCCTCAGCCTGGGCCAGACAAATTGCTCTCCATCAGTAGTCCACGGATGGTGTGCCACTCTCTGGGTCACCCTCTGTCCTCTCTCGTGCCCTTGCTAGGAAGTCTGCCTTCCTTTTGCCCATCCATGCGGGCTCAGAGATACAGAGCAGGACCCCACGCCAGCCTGACACACCACAGTTAATAAAAGGAGCCAGGCACACAAACGGCTGTACATATCTGGGTCTAGTTCTGCAGGCTTCTGGTGACAAGTCCGCTGAGCCCCTACCCAAGCTGCTTTTCTAGTCACCGTGCAGTGACTCACGGTCAGGCCACTGGGGCTAACCACAGCACAACGGTCCCAGACAAAGGCATCTTGCGGCATCTGTCCTCTCTGAGGGAAGTGGTGGGCAGTGGGGGAGGCATGCATTTCCTCTTCGGTCTGGAACATATTTCATTACTTAGAGGCCAGCAGTGAACCGCCTGCGGTGGCCAGGTCTTTTTTTTTTTTTTTTGCTTCGCATTGTAGCACAATGTTAAATACAAACCAGCTTTCTACCTCAGTGTCCCCACTGAGCAGTCATCACTGCCTGTGGAGTGGCAGAAATGGCCGGGGAACACAAAGTTCTTGGCCCCAAGCCTTTGGTGAGTACCCAAGGGGCAGAGCCCAAAAGCGCTGCTCCCTTGGCCCTCTGCAAGGCCAGCCCTGCTTCTCAGTCACTGCCAGATGCTGGAATAAGGAAGATGGGGCCTGGGACCTGGGACTTTCTGAGCAGCCTGAGGTTGTAGCTAAGGCACAGTGCATACCACTCCTCAGGGATGGCAGCTAAGGGAGACACAGAGAGCTCAGCATTACTATGAGCTGGAAGACAGGATACCGGGCGAAGCTAACAAACATGCACTGTCATTTTGTTACAGCAGACCCCTTAGGAAGGAGATGACACCTCTGGGGGAGGGGTGACAAAAGAGTTGGGGGACTGTAGAGGGTGCAGAGGGACGAATCTGGAACAGCCCGTATCAACACGGCGTGGAACTGGGATAATTGCATGACTCGGGAGCCCCGCCTTAGATAAGGGGGGTGTTGTTGCAAGGTTTGGGTGTCCCCTATACGTGGTGCATCCACTAGCTAGGCACAGGCTACAGAGGCAGGTATAGCAGTCCCCCACCCTCCGAAAGGAACCCTGTGGGGCTGAAGTGTCACATCATGCTGCTCCCCACAAGGGTCCCCAGCCTACCTCAAAGTCATTGGGACAGCTCCTCTTGCTGTTGTTGTTATTTAGGTTTTCCTGGTCGAGCAAACTTCTATCGAGCTGGGTGGAGGCCCGCCTCCACCTCCCCGTTCTTGGGCCACCGTCCTTCTCCAGCTCCTCCACCTGAGGCAAGGAGTCACTGCGGGCTTTGGGGCTCCCAAACTCCAGTTTCCTCTTTACATCCTTTTCACACAGCCTGGCACCTTCCTGGGGATGCTGAACCAGCTTGTGCACCTCTACTGGCTGAGCCTCCTCCTCCTCCTCCTCCTCTAACAGAGCATCCCTCTCGAGATCTTCTAAGTGGACCAGGCCACCCGTATCATCATGGTGGGGGAGGAGGAGGGGGTCCGAGAGTCTTCGGAAACAACACGGGAGAGAGGGTCCTCCCGGGGCCAGGCTTCTCGGGAGCCCGGGGTGGGTGGTATCATCCAAACAGGGCAGCGGAGCGTCCAGGGTACCGTCCAAGGTCTCCGGCAAGAACTCACTGGGCTCGGCGATGGTGTCATCTGCGGGCTGCTGGCGCCATAGTTTGTTATGCCGCTGTTTGCTGTGGGGAGAAAGGGCAGGAGGTGAGCGGAGAGCAGCATCAGCAGGTCCTAGCAGGCCGGGTAGGAGATGCCCGCACAGTCAGACAGGCCAGGAAGCAGGCTTCCCCTCTGTTCACTCGCCAGGGACGAGACTCACCACAGCCCACAGGAGCATCCTTTCGGGACTGTTGACCATGCAGCAACGATGCAGCAGGATGCAGAGGCAGATTTGACTGCAGGTGCCCCCTCCCCTTCCTGATAGTGCTCTGAGGGCTCTGACTCTGTTTATACAGGACCCCATGAGAGTAACAACCTTTTCACACCTACAGTGTGAGAAAACTCAGGGGTCAAAGCAGAAGGTATGTCAAGCTCTCTGCACACTGGGGTAATGAGGCAAACGTGACCATCATCCCCTTGAAGATTCCAGAAAATGTCAGGCAGAGACTACAGGTCTGTTCTAAATGATGTCCTCTTTTCCTTTCTTCTTTTTAAGGATCAAGGTCTAGCTGGAGAGATGGCTCAGAGGTTAAGAGCACTGGCTGTTCTTCCATAGGTCCTAAATTCAATTCCCAGCAACCACATGGTGGCTCACAACCATCTATAATAAGATAAGTAATAACATCTATAATAATCTTCTGACCTGTAGGCATACATAATAATAAATCTTGGGCTGGAGAGATGGCTCAGCAGTTAAGAGCACTGACGGTTCTTCCAGAGGTCTTGAGTTCAATTCCCAGCAACCACATGATGGCTCATAACCATCTGTAATGGGATCTGATATACTCTTCTAGTATGTGTCTGAAGAGAGCTACAGTGCAATCATATTAAAAAAAAAAAAATCTTTTAAAAAAAGACAATTTTTTTTTACTAATTCTTGAGAATTTCATACCATAGATTTGATCATATTTACTCCAGCTTCACCACCCCAATTTGTGTCTTTTAAAACAAACCACTGAGTCTAGTTTATGCTGCCATTACTCATCAGTGTAGACCATGCCAGAGCATTGGGTGACCTACCAGGAGCCCTCCCCTAGAAGCATCAACTGTGCTTGGCAGTGGCTGTCAAGTTAGGGGCAAGAGGTTGGCATCACTTTTATAACATGTCTGAAGGTACCAGCTACAAATAAAAAAGAGAGAAAACTGTACAATGACAGAGGTAATCAAGATTGCCTCCACCTCTCGAGGGCTTCAGGGTAAAAATCAACACCGTGGGGTGGGTGGGCTGAGATGGACAGCAACTACAGCAATGGCCACTAAAAAGGGCCACTACCCCTCAGCCCAGGCTCTCATCCATGTCGCAGTGGGTTGCCTTCCCCACTGACTGCAATCCAGGTTCACACCTTGAGTGCTGCTGTGTGCCTGCAGGAGACCCTTGGCTAGGCTGTCGTGCCGGAAGGTGGCAGGTGAAGTTCCTGGTCAGGCAGCCTTCACTTTAGTTCCCTAGGCTAAGGGAGAGCAATGCCTCCTCCTCCAGCTGCCTGGAGACCCTACAGACACCCTGAAACAGTGTAACAGCCTCTGCAGAGATGGCTACAAGGGTCCTCCCAGCCTCTTCAACCCTGTGGGAGCACCCTTGCTTCCTCAAACTTGCCCAAGGAGCCGAAGGAGGACTCCGCCTCTGGATTCCTTCCAACGTTACTTAGAGATAATCCAGGAGGCTGCTTGTGCAGGCACAGAGCTGGGAGAAACCGAGTCCTCAGATACTCACACCTCAGCAGCGTGAGACCTCTGGGGAAAAAAACCCTTACTGCCCTGCAACAAGTGCTTTCTCTTGTGAAGGTCAACACACGTGGGTGTCAACCTCTCTCCTGGCACACCTGAAGTCACTGTGTGACTCGAGACAAGCTAACCTGTTAGTGGTGCCTCCCTCTGCTCACTTGTAATATAAGAAGCCCACCGGACAGTGGTGGTGGCGGCGCATGCCTTTAATCCCAGCACTTCGGAGGCAGAGGCAGGCGGATTTCTGAGTTTGAGGCCAGCCTGGTCTACAGAGTGAGTTCCAGGACAGCCAGGACTGCACAGAGAAGCCCTGTCTGGAAAAAAACCAAAACCAACCAACCAACCAACCAAACAAACAAACAAACAAAAACCCCAAAACCACCAACCCCCCACCAAAAAACCAAACAACCCAAGCAGCTGAATTTTACTTTGAGGTGGGGAGCAGATTTAGCAGCTACTCTGTGAGCTTATTGGAAGTCAGCCTGCACAGAACCTATAGTGATTGCTTGTGCATCCTCACAGAGCCATGCTAGTTTTTAAATTGAGGTAAGGGTGCCTGGCATCTGGACCACTTCTATCTACACAGCCTGGCAGGACAATTCCCAATACTGCGACACTGCCATCTCTGTAACTGTTCAGAATAAACACCACTCACTGGTGTCTAATTGTCCACCACCGTAATCTCCCTAACTGTTCAAGGTACAGAAGGAACACCATCCACTACTCTCGCTCTGTCCCTTCCTTAGCCTCTGGGAAGATCACATTCTCCATCTCTAGGAACCTCATGCAAGCATGGGGACCTCACAGTTTTTCCTGAGAGCCCTGAAGACAGCTCGGAATGTACTACACGTCAGAATTGCCCTTTTATGGGGGTGAGGAGATGGGGCCTTGATATATGGCAGGGCCAGCCTTGAACTTCTGAGCCCGGCACTTTTCTAACTTTAGTTCCCTAAGCAGCCTCGCCCACAATCAGGAGCCCCTTCATCCAACTGCCTTCCTCCAGTGGGCAGAGGAAGGCTCCCACATGCACTCCCTGTTTGTAGATCCACCCATCCAACAGTAGACTCATGGGCGTCTTCCGCCTTTGGGCTACTGTGAATAACCCCGCCATCGACACAAACAACCTGGGACCCCATCATTTCTAGTTTTTTGGGCACATCCTTAACTTAGAAGATGGAACTGGGCTTCAGGGAGACTGCAGGGCTCATTTGTGGTGAATCAGACCAGGGGCCTCTTCAGCCTCGAGTTTGGCATAAAGCAGGTACTTAGGAAATGGATACACTCAAGCCCACACCACATACCAGGACATGCTTTGGATGAGCAGTTAAGTACCGTCCCTCGCCCAGCGAGACAAGCTTTCTATGTGTGCCAACAAAATCAAAACGGATCCCTCCTGGAAACCGCTAATCAGAGCCCAAACAATGGCTGTTTTTTACAAGCCAGCTCCCGGGAGGCTGGCTGCCAGTTGTGGGAGCTCCTGCCAGGCCTGGCCGGCGTCGTCTGCCAGCCTTCGTCTAGGTGTTCTCTCACCTTGCATCCAGGATGCCTTCGTACTCAGACAGCTGCCTCATAAAACCTGCGTTGGGCCGTGTAATGCTCCGCTTCTGCTTCACGTAGTTATATGCTTTCTCCAGGGGCCAGCCGAACTCCTTCATGGCGTAGGCGATGACCGTGGACGCAGATCGGCTGACGCCCATCTTGCAGTGGACCAGGCACTTGGAATGATTCCTTCTGTGGGGGTTTGGGGGGTGGGGATTGAGAGTAAAGATTAATAGTCCCAGCCCCCCATTATCTCATGGTTCCAACCCTTCTCTGTCCTAGATCTAACACACCTTCTACAGGAAATATCTTTGCTGTGAGATCAATTAGCACACAATGGGAGGACAGATGAATCTGCATGGCCCGTCTGGCCCAGCTTTCCAATGCGTGCTTCAAAAAAAAAAAAAAAAACCGAATCTCCTCTGTCACCAGGATAGGTGAGGCTACCTACAGTAGCCTCCTGGGCTGCACCTGGACAATTGATGGGAGTTCTACAAAAGCCACTGAGCTTTGACAGCAGATGGAGGCCCTGAATGAGCTGCTGTCGGGGAGACAGGGGCCAGCGAGATGGAAAATGCTGTGCCCTGGGGAGAGAGAGAGAGGGAGCCCGGAGGCATGAGAGCAATCTGGCCAAGAGAGATCGGAGCCGGGGGAAGATGGAGCCGATCTGTTGCTTGTAAGAAGGCTGTGCTGGCCCAGGCGCAGCTGATTTACGAGATACACAAGGAACAGTGACCCTCTCCTTGCTGGCAAGGTGAAGGCATGCCAGGCTGGCAGAGGCTGCAGCCGGGAAGCTAGGGTGGGGCCCAGCAGGCTCCTGCTTCCTATCCCAGGTTTACAATTCCAGCCCCCACTCTCCTACCCCCCACCCCCCCGCAGCTCTAAACTCACAGGCAAGGGGTCCGTGCTCTGGGAAAGCAAGAAAAAGTAGGGTCTTGGTAAGGGTACGCCTTGTAGGGAGGGTTCCCAAGTAAGAGGGGTTTTCTCCACAGTGCAGGAGTGGGAGTTGGGGCAGAGTCTTTGCTCTGAACGCCAATACAACAGCTGCTCCAAAGGAGAGTAATTTGGGGCCCCAGGGCTGCCCTGTTCTACCCCATGGAACTACCCCGAGAGGATAGAGCCTGCATTCCTTGGGGAACTAACTGTCCAAGAGAACCCTAAGACCAGCATATACCGGCCCTTTCCAGGAGAGAGCTCCCAGTGGCTTATGGGTACTGAAACCTGGCTGGTGTCTGTACTGATGCTGAACACTGGATTCAATGTCACATTCAAGGGCAGGTGGAAGAGAATGTGAAGGCGCCCTACGGAGAGGGCTGATCACTTCTTGCCCACTTTGGTGCCTGGTGCTCTGTAGCGAAAACAAAGGTCCACCGGACAGTCCTACCTCCCCTGAGATCCTGTCTGCCCACTTCCACAGCGAGGCTAGCTCCCTTATCTGGCCTGCCACTCTTTCCAGCCCCTGCCGTCCCTCCTGAGGCCGCCTCCCCACACACTTACTTCGCTTTGTTTATGAAGTGATAAGCTTCGTTCCAGTGGGCAAGAAGGTCTGTGGTCTCCTCGTCATACACGCGGATGTTATGGTACGCAAACAAGCCGGGGAAAAAATTGTCTATTTCTCTAGTGACATTTAAAATGTAGTCAACACTGAAAAAGAAGCAAAGGGCCCAGAGAGCCAGAATGAGGAATAGGAAAAACAAAGGAACAAAAACCTGGGGGAGAAAAGTCCAAGGATATACACATCACAAGGCATGTGTCTGGGTGAGAGGTCTGTTTGTTTGTTTATATATTTTTGCTTAATGGTCATTTTTTGCGTGAGTTTTCTTCATAGGACAAGAATGTATTACTCGAAAATAACCCATGTCATATCAAAGCCCCCTTACTTAATAATACATTCAAGACCAGCTTGGGTTATAGAGTAAGACACTGTCTTAAAAAAACCAAACCAAACCAAACCTCTGCTCCTAGAAGAGCTAACTGTGCCTCTGTAATTCTTGTCCTATTTGAGAGCATCTGCTAACCCAGACACCACAGCCCTCCACCCTTTACCAGTACACTCATTTCCTGAAAACCAAAACAATTTTGGTAACTGGAAAGGGTCTTAAATAGCTTTCACCCTATATAACAACATCTCAAGAGAGTTCCTTGAATCACGTATTTATTCCCAGTAAGACGAAAGTGTGAGGTCTGACTGCACGCTGGATGGGCAACTCTGCTGGGGGTGGGTGGGAATACCTCTGACTGGAAGTTCTAAGGATGTACTTTTAAGCTCTGTTTAGTCTCAGTTTTCAACTGCAGTTGGTTCAAGAAGGCCAGCTTGTCAGACCACAGAACGGTGGTTTTGTGACGGCTCCCTTGAAGGGCTTGGTTTAAAAGGCTCACTCCTGCTACTGAGCACTTCTCAGAGTCAGGCAAGTTCCTGCCCAGCGATGACTGTTCAGTCACAAGAGGTTCCCACCAGACACCAAAGGATTACCAGGGGTGGCCCAGTTCTCAGGGTTGCTGACTCGATACAAGACCAACAGGGGTGTGTGTGTGTGTGCCCACGCTATGGTTTGTTACGGTAAATCTCCAACAACGGTTTTCAGCATTTCTTCTGGGGAGTGGGGCTGTGGGAAGGAGCTCAGAACCTGCCCAAGGCCAGGCTGTCCTCTATCCCTCGGTGTGACTCAGCTGCTCCAGGACCCCCACGATCACCTAAGACTCCAGGAAGAATCTACAAATCATGGGTTACTGTGTGCAGTATTCTGAAGTGTACGAGCTCCTCCAGCTGCTGCAGAGACGGGACAGAGGCCATGAGGCGGGCAGGCCGAGGCAGTGGCTACCTACGCGGCCTGGAGAGATGGGGAAGATGGGAGCAGACTCACCCTGAGCCCTGCAGCTCCTCCAGATTGGACGCATTCCACTCGGAGCCCTGGGGGACAGATCATACAAAGCCCCGTGAGTGCTCACGCTCCAGTCTCAGAGCTGCTTTCGGCACAGACGGGGAACCTGACCTTGGGGCCTCAGCCTCAGAGCAGAAGGAAGGATGGAGAAGAACCAGGAGGGGGAGAGGGAGGAGTCACAGCAGGTTCCCGAGGCCCTCTGGGTATCACTGAGGGTGACAGAGAGGAAACAGAGCCTCGCTGATCCCCCAACTTCAGAGAAATTTGCTTCATGTCCCCCAGGCTTCTTCGTCTGCCTTGGGCACAGCCCGCTGTGACATCCTCACCATTAGTTACAGAGGGGACCCTGAATCCCTTCCCTGGAAGCTATTTGATATTCTTTTAAAAATCCCAGAGAAACCCCATCTCAAAAAAAAAAAAAAAAAAAAAAGTTCTCGCCCTCTGACCCAGTAATTCTGAGTTACAAACAGCTCTCCCGAGGAGATAACCAGGGCTCGCACAGAGCCTTAGGAACACAGGATGGGCATTTAGTGCTATTCATGGGAAGACCAACAGGAACCAGTAACACAAATGACCACAGATCCTGATGATGGGCACTTCAAAATAAACCATTCCACTACACAGGAGGCAGAGGCAGGAGGACTGCCATGAATAAAATAATCATCACGGTGGTGCAAGTAGGTGACACTCAAGAAACAACAACAACAACAACAACAACAACAACAAAACAAAGAGAGAGACAAAGTCTACTTGGAGCAGCACAGGTGCAGGCTCTTCTTTCTACACAGGCATCAGAGAAAGCCAGTGTGGGTCCCGGGTTCCAATCCTAGCCCTATGAGAAACTGAACAATGGGGGCTGGTGAGATGGCTCAGTGGGTAAGAGCACCCGACTGCTCTTCCGAAGGTCCTGAGTTCAAATCCCAGCAACCACATGGTGGCTCACAACCACCCATGATTAGATTTAACTCCCTCTTCTGGTGCATCTGAAGACAGCCACAGTGTACTTAAGATATAATAATAAATAAATCTTAAAAAAAAAAAAAAAGCAACAAACAACGGATAAACTAACAGCAAAATGCTGTGGGTGACAACCTCCCGGTGGGAGCTGGGAATATTTTTTTCTCCCTTAAAATGATTTGTTTCCAAATCCAGCATGTATGGCTGGATACATTGATGCACTGTATCATTAAAAACTCCTCTGCCAGGTGGTGGTGGCCCATGCCTTTGATCCCAGCACTTGGGAGGCAGAGGCAGGCGGATTTCTGAGTTCGAGGCCAGCCAGGTTTACAAAGTGAGTTCCAGGACAGCCAGGGCTACACAGAGAAACACTGTCTCGAAAAAACAAACAAACAAACAAACAAAAACAACCCAACTCCTCGAAGAGAAACACAAACAGCAACCAGGGATGCTCTTAAAAACACAGGCATCGCCGGGCGGTGGTGGCTCACGCCTTTAATCCCAGCACTTGGGAGGCAGGTGGATTTCTGAGTTCGAGGCCAGCCTGGTCTACAAAGTGAGTTCCAGGACAGCCAGAGCTACACAGAGAAACCCTGTCTGGAAAAACCAAAACCCAAACCAAACCAAACCAAACAAACAAACAAAAACCCGCAGGCACCTCAGTCCTGGCACGGCCATCCCTGTCTCCATATCTCCATCTCCTTGCCTGCCGACTTCCTCTCCCGAGCTTCCCAGGGCCTCTGGGGCTCAGGGTTTGACCACCAAGCACCGTGAGCTTGATTTTCACATCTCAGGGGCAGCCTCAAGCATAAAATTCCTTTAATATCACTCATGGAAAGATGGCACAGGCGCCCAGCCTTTCCAGCCTCCACAAGCACCACAAAGGCTGTGAGCCCTTTGGCCACCACCGCCACCTAGTGGACCGAGTGGAGGGAGGCGCCTTTTCACTGTTCTCAGGGAAGCCATCCAACACACACCCCCTCTCTGCCTTTTCAAGGTATTCAAACCCAGACTCTCACATCTCCGTGGATATAGCATGAGACCTGTACATGCAGGGAAAGTCACATATAAACAAGAACATAAAACTATATACATTCAATGCTCAGGAGGCAGAGGATCACAAACTCTAGGCTAGCCTGAGCTACAGATGAGCTTCTGTGTCAAAACCCACTTAAAGCCCACACATACATGTAGATGTATGCATGCATGTATGTATGTATGTACGTATGTATATACACACAAACATCTATTTATGAAGACTGAAGTTTCCCCTCAGTGGCTAACGCCATCTTCCCTCAACTCCCATAAGGAAACACTTTCTCTTCTAGCCAGTTACCAACCACAGCCAGGCCTACAGAACCTGCGCTTGCAGGCTCCAGAATGCACTTCACTTCCTCGTCCTAATCGCTCTATAAGAGAGACAGGTAGACTCAGCAGAGTGGGGGTGGGGGCACAGGGCAGGAACTTGGCCTTGCTGGGGTTTTTTTTGTTTTTGGTTTTTTTTTTTTTTTTTTGGTTTTTCCAGACAGGGTTTCTCTGTGTAGCCCTGGCTGTCCTGGAACTCACTGTGTAGAACAGCCTGGCCTCGAACTCAAGAGATCCACCTGCCTCTGCCTCCCAAGTGCTGGGATTAAAGGCATGGGCCGCCTCTGCCCGGCTTTTGCTGGGTCTTTCTATTCAACTTCATGATCTCCTAGCTAATTTTAGCAACCTGCTTGCCTCTGAAAATTGGCCAGTTGCCTTCTACGGATATTTACAGCCTGAAGACACCGAGCACAGGAGACATGGTGCTGGGGGGAAGGGTGAACCCTTCAGTGGACTCAGAGAGGAACAGCAAAGCTACCTGGGTTTCTGGTAGGCGCTAAGGCACAGCCTCGTCTGGGTTGTATGTGTCTCTGAGCATGGTCCCCAAACCAAGTCCCAAAATTAGGTCCCCAAACCCGGTCCCACCAGAGCCAGGCTTCTTACAAGATAAAGATGGTCGAAGATAAGGGAGGGCTTGTCCATCTGGCCCAAGATGAGCAGCATCTCATTGTCAATGAATTCCTTGAACTCTTTCAGGTTGCAGTTCATTTGCTTCTCCAGCTCATTTCGGATCTGTGGGTGGGACAGACAGGAGTGATGTGAGACGGAACCTATCAGATTAAGTGATCTGCTCAAACAGGAGCCCACCTCCACACAGTGGCAACTATGTGACTGGTTTACAAAAAGTGTGAGTTTGTCCTCATGCTTTTACCCAGGGTGACTTGTTTAGACACAGGTAACACATCTGTGTGGGTTGTGGGAGTTCAGTCACTCCTCCTGTAACTTAACCCAGCTGGAGGAAGTCTGTGGTCCTCAACAAATCTGTTTTTTCCTAAGGTTTTTTTTTTTTTTCTATTGAATTTAAAACACACGTTTACAATTAAGCACCAAATATACTGCAGTGAGAAGGTAAAGTCGCTTTCCTGTAGGAGAAGGGACCACAGTGTGATTTTTTTAAAAAAGTACTAACCAGTGAAAGATAAGGCGGATTTAAGGCTGAGGTAAGAATTTGATTTTGAGGTTTGCCTGGGGGCCGCAAGGTGAGTTCCAGGTCAGTATGAACTATAGAGGAAGACCCCGACTCAAAAATACCCCAAACTAACAAACAACAAATAAATAAATGGGCATTCATTTCTCATGTTGCCACATTCCCAGCCCCAGTAAAGTATATAAATAAATATAAACCTAAAACATTATTTTTTTAAGATTTTTGTTTTATAAGGCAGGGTCTTACAATGTAGCCCTGACTGGCCTGGAACTCAGTATGTAGAGAACGATGTCCTTGAAGTCAGAGAACTTCTGTCCAGGTCCTAGGATTAAAGGTGTGTTTGCCCAAGCCGCCCCGCCTTCTAGATTCATTTGAGTGTATGCAGTGCACCATGTGCCTGCAATGCCTGCAGGGGCCAGAAGAGGGCTCCAGATCTCCTGGAGAGGGTTTTATGGAGGGCAGTGAGCTACCATGTGGGCACTGGGTATGGATCTCAGATGATCTGAAGGAGCAGCCAGTACTCCTAACTGAGGGGCCATCTCTCCAGCTCCCACAACATCTTTTACTATATTCATTATTATTATTATTATTAACAAAGGAAAAACTGACCAAGGAGAAGTTTAAAAGGCCTAGGGAGAAACCTGAGACTTACGTCCCCGGTACAGCAGAAGGCCGAGGGGACCCGGTACAGCAGAAGGCCGAGGGGACACACAAATGCAGCGGAGGACACAGCAGACTTGAGGTTCGTGGGAGAAACCCGAGGACCTTCTACAGCTGTCCCCAGGGCTCAGTGAGGGCAGGCAATCTGCCTCTGGGCTTTTGAAATCAGACTAAAACCAAACTCTAAGCCTGGGCCCTCCGCTTAGTGCCACGGCAGAGCAAAGTGCGGGGGAGCCTCCAGGGTGGACAATAAATGCACACATATAGAGAAAACCCCAAAAGATCCTGGGCCTGCTACTGTTGTGAAGACAAACTCGTGTGTGTGTGTGTGTGTGTGTGTGTGTGTGTGTGTGTGTGTACCTCCTATGGGCTGAGGGTTGGGGAAGCAGGGAGGGGGGGAGGGGGAGGGGAAGGGAACGGTTGGGGGAGGGTGCCTTACTTCCTTAGAAGTCACATTTTCAAGGTCCTGGCTCATCATGATGCTCCGGAGTTTGGCTTTAATGAGCCGCTCGGTTCTTTCGCCCTCGGTTGGCCTAGGAGGGAAGGTTCAGGAAGCGGCTATACATTAACACATCTATACAACAGAGGGAGAGCAGCCTCCCCGGGACCTCTCGTCCTCATGGCTCGCACAGGTACAGGGTATTATGGGTGTGTGTTCAGTGTGAGCGGACAGAGAAGCCCCATCTACAGTTCCCACAGGAGGAGTCAGTGGGTAGGGCACTCGCTCTCCACACAGGCCACCTATGGTAACGGCCAACAGCCTGGGCTGTCAGTCTCCATCTGACACTTCATCCTGAATAAGTCCTCCCATGATTCCGTGCACTCCCCCACACCACGTCAGGTCTATATGCCAGTCCTGCTAATAATTAACTCCTGGGGCCATGGAGTGGAGACCTGGATAGTCCACTACCCCAGCTGACTTCAAATGCCTCAATCGGCCACCATCCTTCCATCTCTTCTCATGGCCTCTTGGTTGTGTCATCTGAGCAACTCTTAAAACCAGCATCGCAGCAGGCACCTCACTCTGAGGGAATGGGAGAGTGTGGCCTCAGGTCACTGCTGTGAAGGCAGAACAGCCCTCTGGATCCAGATACCCAAGACGGCAGACTCTGCATCCACAATTCTAAGTAAACTTAGGATTAGCAACCTAAGGGGACAAGGTTTAGGCACAGAGCACAGGAGGGAGTAGGGTGGCATGTTCCTGTGGTGAGCTGATGAAGTGGGGGGTTGCTCCCCACAAACGCACCCATTGAGAGTGGATTGTTTCTAAAGGGAAGATGTGTGTGTGTGTGTGTGTGTGTGTGTGTGTGTGTGTATGAGAGTCTGAAGTCCCTGTGAGGCTTCTTTCTTGTGTGTGAACGTGTGAGCAGTGGTTCTCAACCTGTGGGTCACAACCCTTGTAGGTGGGTGATGTCAAACAACCCTTTCACAGGGGTCACCTAAGACCATCAAAAAACATTATGATTCATGACAGTAGCAAACTTACAGTTATGAAGTAGAAACAAAAGTAATTTTATGGTTGGGGGGGGGTCACCACGACGTGAGGAACTGTATTAAAGGGTCACAGCATTAGAAAGGTTGAGAACCTCTGGCCCACAGGTTAAACCTGTTCTGGAAGGAAGTTTTCAGTCAAGGGGCTGCGAGGAAAGCAGGACCCTGAGAGGGAGCAGCACTGATCAGTGTGGGAGGAGCCTCAGCGCGTACTTGTCCACAAACAGCGCGGGGGAGTCGGGCCGCGTGGACTCCAGGTCCTGCATGGCGTTCCACTCATTGATGCAGCTCTGCTCCGAGCTGATGCAGCTCTCATAGTAGGTGGCCCAGATGAGCGCCACTCCCCCTGGGAAGTAGTTATGCCTCCGAGCCACTTCGCAGGCCTTGTGAAGCACTTGCAGGGCAGACCTGGAAGGCGGGGAGGAGAGAGGAACTCAGGATGGGGCAGGGGCACGCAAGGGGGCGGGAGCCGGGTGCCAGGGGGCGCAAGGGGGCTCGGGTTCTGCGGCTCACGAAGGGCGCTCACTTTACCAGCGGTGGGGTGGACTGGGCAAAGGCTCCCTCTTGGAGGCTCTGCTCACTAGGTGTGTGAGGGACACACAGCAGCTAGACACAACTGTCAACTCCCAGAGGCTGTATCAAGCTCGCAAGCAGACAGGATTATCTCTCACCGTTTCCAAAGGAACAGTGGCCAGCAGCAGACCCCATCCCATAGCCCCCAACTCTCCCAAGCTGGTTGGGTCACATTCCAGCAACCAACTCCAAAGCCTTCAGGTGTGCAGGCAGGGCTGCACTGCAGGCGTCTAAAGGCAGGGAAGGTCTTTGAGGAACAGCAGGGGTCCCTGAATGCTCTGCGGACCTTTGGGGGCGGGGAAGAGGGGGCTTTAAAAATATGAATGCTTTATTTAGTTAGCCTCTTTCATTTCTTTTGACAAAAAACTCAAGGCTGGGAATTTCTCAGGGAATGAGCTGCTGAGGGAGGCACGGCAAAGGCAAAAGGGGTCCCAGAAGGGAGGTGAGGGCTCTTAGGATGTCGATGTCCCTCAGACAAAGCAGCCCAACTGTCCTTAATTCTATCTGTCCCACCATCTCAGCAGGATGAGGAAATAAACTTGAGCCAAATGTTTATTAAATTCAGTCTTGGTTCCTAAGAATTTAAAAAAAAAAAAAAAGAAGAAGAAAAGTGGGTAAAACCAACCATGGCCGCCACAAACGATAATAATTAATAATGATAGTAACAGGGCTGGTGAGATGGCTCAGTGGGTAAGAGCACCCGACTGCTCTTCCAAAGGTGCAAAGTTCAAATCCCAGCAACCACATGGTGGCTCACAACCATCCTTAACAAGAGCTGACTCCCTCTTCTGGAGTGTCTGAAGACAGCTACAGTGTACTTACATACATAACAAATAAATCTTAAAAAAAAAAAAAAAAATAATGATAGTAACAACTTGGCTAACGAGAAAGCCACAGCGATTGTCCACTGGGAGCACCTGCGGGTCAGAACGCGGACTTCCTCAGCCCCGCCCACCTCAAATGGGCACGCCCACCCTGAGGAGCAGAGCCCAGAGCAATGGGGTAGAGGAACAGAGCACTAGCCAGGTGGCCTGTGAGTGAGCTCCGTGGGACTCTCCCCTCCCTGGACAAGAGGAGTTGTTTGGAAACTCTCATCTTAGGCTTCTCACTTGAAGTTTTTCCACCTCTTTTATCCCAACTCTTCTGTTTAGCCCGAGGGAGTGAACAGCTTTTGACACTTTAGTATGACACTGGGCCTACAAACACGATGAGCTATACCTACAGTGAGTGTGTGGCCCCAAAGTTGGACACACCCTGGCTGGAGAGATGGCTCAGCGGTTAAGAGCGCTGACTACTCTTCCAGAGGTCCTGAGTTCAAATCCCAGCAACCACATGGTGGCTCATAGCCATCTATAATGGGATCTGATGCCCTCTTCTGGGGTGTCTGAAGACAAAGACAGTGTACTCATATAAATAAAATAAATCTTAAAAAAAAAAAAGTTGGACACACCCAAGAGAGAGTCGTAAGTGCAGGCTGGTTCAGGAAGCTGTGGCAGTGCCAAATTCTGCCACCGTAGAGGGTCATGCAACCTCCCCTGGGATCCTGGCCCTTCAGCTGGTGTGCTATGGCCTGCCCACCAAGAGAACACCAGCCCAGCTTTCTTGGCGTGGCGTCCTGGTTTGTTCTGCTAGTGTGTAACTGCCTTCTTTCAAGGTGCTTTAACTCCAAGAGGCAACTAGGGTCTATCTCACGACCCCCTTCCCCCTCTCCACTCCAGCAGAGCCGAATGTCCTGACCTTAACGGCACAAACCTAGCACCTACTGTGTGCCAGGTACAAGGAATAAGTGAATTTATGCCAGGGTGGCACCCAGTAGGTCAACAGGTAAAGCGCCAACAGTAATACCCTTTTTAAATGGGTAAGGGACTTAGATGGAACGCTTACCAACAAAGACACATATAAAATTCATACGTCATCAGGAGAAGTTAACAAAAAGACACCGAGGGCTGGAGGGGGCTCAGTGGGCAAGAACAGCTGCTGTTCATACAAAAACTCCTACACCCGTGTCTATGCTCATACCCTAGAGGGTCCTACACTCTCTTCCGGCCTCCACGGGCCCTGCACTCTGAGCACGCACCCACACACAGGCATTCGGACATCCACAACTGAGCATAAAAACCACAGATTGAGATACAACTTCACAGTCACTGAGATGGTGACCGACGAACAAAGAATAATGTCGACAGAGATCTGGAGAAACTGGAGCTTCGCTGGAGACCTGTACAGCCACAGCGAGGAACAAACAACGCAGGGGTAAACAATAGGGTAGGGCTGGAGAGATGGTTCAGCGGTTAAGAGCACCGGCTGCTCTTCCAGAGGTCCTGAGTTCAATTCCCAGCAACCACAGGGTGGCTCACAACCATCTGTCATGGGATCAGATGCCTTCTTCTGGTGTGTCTGCAGAGGGCTATAGTGTACTCGTATAGAAATAAATAAATCTCTTAACAACTGGCTTTCCTACTCATTCTGGAGAGTAGAGAATAGCTCTAATTGAGTTCAAAGCCCCACCCCCCCAACACACTCACCACATGGCCTGGACAGACACCGGCTTGAATATGTGCATCCTGCCCGCTGTGCTCACGCTGAACCCACTGAGGATAGAAAACAGGAGATGAAGTGAAAACTCAGGCTTCTGGTCAAGTCACTCCAGACTCTGGATTCAGTCCCTCCCCAGACTCGGGACCAGCAGGCCTTTTGCTGTCCAACAAGGGCAACCCGGAGCTTCGCTGAGTGCGAGCTGCATCCTTGGTACCCCAAAAGGGAATTACCCATAGTGCCTCCCTCATCTGTGCACTCTGGGTCACAGACCCCAAAGAGTCTTGAATACTCAAAAAAGCAAGTACATCCCATAGCAACAGATGGGTGTGACACCCCTGCAGTGACACTTCCCGAACTACTGGCCTGACCACGCAGGGACACACCACTGAAGTGATCAGTCCGCCACACAAGGTTATCCAAAGGTATGGGCTCTGTTGGTACTTTGGGGTACAGGGAAATGATAAGTATATAAAACGTTTGTTAATTTATGTATATGCATGCACGACTGTGTACCAAGTGTGTGCCTGTTGTACAGAGGCCAACAGAGGGTGTAGGATCCCCTGGAACTGCAGACAGGAGGTTGTGAGCTGCCATGTGGGTGCTAGGAACCAAACCCACAACTTCTGCAAGAGCAGCCAGTGCTCTGAGCTCCTGAGCCGTCTCTCCAGCCCCCCTACCCCCAGAAAAGAATCTTTCAAACTGTGTCCATCCATACCCGTCCCCATCGAGGTGAATCTTGGTGTCGCTCCAGAGTCGAAGAACCATTCCGATCGTGCAGCTTTTGCTAAGTGGGGAAGAGAAGACATCCGAGTCTGTGTGTGCCCCTGGGCAGGCGGGCTTCCCTCGGTCTCTTCACTGGTGGGCCCAGGCTACTACCTGCTGGCCTGGTACCAACTGTGGTAGGGAGGGGCGCCCAGCCTGTCTGGACACTGTCCCACTCACGGCTGGATTCCAGAGGACACAGGCCTGGGGTGCCCGTAACTCCACAACTACAGAAGCTCTTGGGGTACTGGGGACCAGCAGCTGACCTCAGTGCCCCTCCCCCCACCGCAGCGGGGTGACCTGGTAGAGTGTGACAGCCCATACCAGGCTTTTGTCCTGGGTAACAGGAGATGGGAGGACCCCATAGCTCCACTCCACTCAGACTCCTGCCTGCCTGCCTGCCCGCCTGCCTGTCTGTCTGGACTCCCTTTTGTGCTGCTGCCACTTCACAAACTAGTTCAATCCGGTTCTGTCTTGCCCACCCTAACGGTGAGCCGATATACACTGGCGCCACTGTAACAGAGCCTTATCAGAGGGTCCCTCAGATTGTGATGAAACTCTTGTGGCATTTAAGAACTGGCTCTTGAGAAACCGCGGTGATCGTGCCCAAGCAACACCACAGCCCTTAGGAATTCCGAGTTTCCATCTCTGCCATGCGGTTTACAGGCTCTGGGTGCAGGGTTAGTTGTGGGGGAGGGAGGGTTAATGCTATTCCCTCCTGTGCCCAGGTGACTCCCA
Organism: Mus pahari; assembly: GCF_900095145.1. Lineage (NCBI taxonomy): Eukaryota > Metazoa > Chordata > Mammalia > Rodentia > Muridae > Mus > Mus pahari. Next base: position 3,824,635 of record NC_034612.1, read on the forward strand.
CTCCAAGGATAGAGCCTACCTTGTGCTACCCTGCCTTTCACTATGTGAGGGGAAGGAAGCTAGTTTTAAGGCGACAGTTCTCAACCTGTGGGTCGGGACCTCAAAGACCACTGGAAAACAGCTATATTTATGTTACAGTTCACTAACAGTAGCAAAAACCACAGTGATAAAGTAGCAATGAAAATCATTTTCTGGTTGGTCACCACAACTGGAGGAGCTACATCTATGGAAGGGTTGTAGCATTAGGAAGGTTGAGAAGCACTGGTTCCAGGTTTCCAGGTTAAACTAAACTAAGCCTCTGAGCTGGCAAATTCCCCGCCTTCCCTCTTGCTGGTCTACGCAGCATCTGCGACTCACTCTGCTCTCTCTATGGAGATGTGTGCTGAGCCTCACAGAGCTGGCCTCCTTTAGACACAGCAATACAGAAGAAGCTGGTATTTAGGACACTAGTGAACTGATGTCTCTGGAGGACTGGGGTCCGGTACAGTCCGTCTATGACCGTGACAAAGAATAATTTCATGACTTCGTGACCATCTCCATGTCTGTCATTACCATACAATGACATTCCCATAGAACTCACAATGAAGTTGGACAGTGAAGGAGGCGGGCCCTGGGGGGGGGGGCGGGAAACGACACACACAGGAAGTGGGGTTAGGGAAACTGCATCTTCACGGGTGACAAATGATGTCGAAGGGGCAGATGGGAGCATCTGTCGGGGAGGGGAGCAGGCTGTAAGTCCCTGTGGTCAAGAAGAAAGAAGCTGAACCTGAGCCAGCCTGGAGGTGCAAGCAGGAGTCACAGGCTCGTGCCTAGAACCGCTTTGGTAGAGCTTTAAACATCTGAAAAAAACCCTGATGGGCAGAGGGTGGTATGCACACTCCCGATGCTCAAAGCATACGTGAACCATAAGCAAAAGCTAACCTCAGATCAGGCCCAAGGCCTAAGGAGAAGTCTGGAGTCGCCATAGCTTCAGCAGACTTTCTACATGGTCCCTGTATGTTCCCTCCCTTGGCTGCACGCAATCCTGGGGGATGCTGGAGTCTACACGAGCCAACACTGACTGCAAAGGGGACTCCATCACACTGCCCAGGACAAACTGAGTGACAGGCCCGTGCTCTGCTCTGCAACACAAAAGCGGTGACAAGAGGAGACCTGACTCCTATGAAGCTTCTACAGTGAGGGTCAAAAGGAGGTTACAGGGGGGCTGGAGAGAGATGGCTCAGCGGTTAAGAGCACTGACTGCTTTTTCAGAGGTCCTGAGTTCAAATCTCAGCAACCACATGGTGGCTGTGACCATCTGTCATGGGATCCGATTCCCTTTTGTGGTGTGTCTGAAATCTTAAAAAAGAGGGTACAAGCTAAAGGACAGTCTCCCTATGTACACACCCTGTTCAGGACTTGAATAGGTTACCCAAACCATCTCCATGTGGTGAGAAAAATTCTTGTCCCTGGAATTTCCTACAGAGCTGGGCTATCATCTGAAAACTGTAATTGACACGTAAAACATTAGCACCTTGGCCTGGGCACGTGCCTGTAGACATACTACTCGAAAAACTGAACCGGGGATCCATGAGTTATGTGCGCATGTACATGCCGCATACGTATGTACGTAAGTGCGTACTCACGCATGCGCTTCAAAAAGACGGCCCCTCCCACTTCTGTGAGCCCCCCTCACGGTGCCTCAACAGTGCACCACACCCCCCACCCACGCACCGCAATGGCATTCCTCCCACCCGCAGGACGGCAGCCTTTCTGAGTACACCCACTGTTCTTTCAGACCAGTCCCCAGAGCCACTGACGCCCAGAGCCACTGACACAGCTCCGCAGCTCCGCTCCTCCCCTCCTCGTGCCACAGCAAACTTTCTCACGATGCCAGAGGGCCGGGGAAGACGAGTCACCAAATGAATTCATCACCCAGCTATATTCCCATCTATCATCCATCATCTTAGTCACTAGCCTATCTTAGTCACTTAGTCCAGCTTAATCATAAGGAGACCTGGCTGCGGTCATGTGATCTCTGGCTCGGTCTTCTTGCTATTGACTCCACGTGAAACACCTGCCGCCCTGCACACCCTTGACCTCACTGTGCTGCCTACTGGCCTTAAAACCCATCTTAAGCCGGGTATAGTGGCGCACGCCTTCAATCCCAGCACTTGGGAGGCAGAGGCAGGCGGATTTCTGAGTTCGAGGCCAGCCTGGTCTACAAAGTGAGTTCCAGGACAGCCAGGGCTATACAGAGAAACCCTTTCTCGGAAAAACAAAACAAAAACAACAAAAAACCCAAAAAACAAACAAACAAACAAACAAAAAACCCAAACCATCTTGACACCACCCACCTGCTTGTACTATCACAGAAACCTGGTACGTGTCTCTGCTGAGCCTCTTGCCTCCCTGGTAGTGACACAATCCTATGTGCTGAGTTGAATGTGTGCTGTGGCATCTCTGCTGACCTGGGGCATGGAAAACCCATCCACTTACTGATAAGTAGGGCAATGGGTAGAGAAAGCAGAGAGTCCGCTCTGACAGATCTAGGGTTGGCAACAACTTCCCACACTTGGCTCACACCATGCCATGGTAGGGTCCCATGGGATTTACTTGACCTCAAGACTTAGGGAACGGTAAGCCTTAAAGCCTTCAAACAAGGACCCGCCAAAAACAAATGGCAGGGCCCAGTGGTGGTGGTGATGGTGATAGTAGTGTCTCACACTTTTAATCCCAGCACTTGGAGGCAGAGGCAGGTCCTTCTCTGTGTGATGCCTGGTCTACAGAGTGGGTTCCAGGACAACCAGGGCTACACAGAGAAACCCTATCTTAGGAAAAAAAAAAATCAATCAATCAATCAATCAATCAATCAAACAAAACCCTCAGTGCTCACTGTTGGATCACATCCTTCAGGAACCATTCCTGTACAGGATTCCTTCACAACTGTGAGGGACCCCTCCAATCTGTTCGTGTCTAGAAGCTGGGTCCCCAACTCTGCGCTGTTTGAGGAGGTGTTATATTTATGAGCTGAGACCTGGTGGAAGATGGCGCCAGGTCCCACCCTCAGAAGGAGTGAATGCTGGCTAAGCCTAGCTCCCACTGCGGCTGGCTTCCTGTTCTGCCACGTGGATCTCTTCTGCCCAGGCCCCCAACACTGTGATACCGTCCACGCGGCCAGAGAGAGGCCTCACATTAGCTCTGCAGGCGCTCAAACAGCGGGCCAAATAAACCGCTTCCCTTTATCAACTTCCCAAGCATTTCGGTCTGACAGCAGAAAGCGGTCACATGCTTCCTCTTCTGAAGCTCTGAGCCAGCTCACTGCGGCAGGAAACCAAGGGCTGGGAAGACAGGCCCTATCCCCAGAGCCTTGCTGCTCCCCAGCCCCCACCCTGTCTTCTGTAGGGACTCACCGCAGGACATCAGCAAAACCTCTGGCCAACAGTGACCCATCTGCTCTGATGGGAAGTGCCATTCCCTGAGACTCACCTCTCCTTACTGGAAAAGTCAACTCCCAGCAGGATATTCTCCTCCGTGTCCTGGCGGCCGCTGGTGTACACCACGACCATGTAGCGGACACGGTCGGTCCAGACGCTCTCTAGGCGCACGGCCTGCAAACGGAGGTCGCCTCAATAGTTTGTTCCCTTCCTCCGTCCCCCAAACCAAGACCCCACGCCCAAATCAGGGAAGAAATGAAGGCCAAGTGCTTGTGAGGAGGAGCTGAGAGAGCGTGTTTGCCTGACACTGAGCGGACAGCCAAATGCCTACCGTCAGGGCACAGGCGGCATGTTCAGGCTACATTCACATTTAGCAGAGGTGCCACGGAGACCTTACACATGTCTCTTCTGGCTCCTTTGGGGAGTTAGGCATAGAATCCAGGGTGTCACCCATCCCAGTGATGCGTCTACCACGGCAGAACAGCGCTCCAGTGCCCTGACTTTGGTCAACGGTATGAGGGAAGGCACCCCAATAGAGAAAGTGCACTGGGTGCCACGCCCTCAGCTCTCACCAGCTTGATTCTGTCTTCACAACGCAGGAGGTTGATCATCACTTGCAGGTGCTGAGGCAGGTCACCTGCAGGGCCGACAAGGAGAGGTTTCAGTGGCTACTTGCCTCCTCCCTTAGGAAAGCCAAACCCGACCACACCACCCCATGAAAGGCTGATTCCAACAGCCTGGGCGATATGACACAGTGGTGACACAGTAGTAGTTCTTTCAACAAAGACTTTGGGAATCGCGGGCCCCTGGAACATGTTATCTATCATACCGGACCGGAGCAAACATTCCTTGGCAAGGCGCGGAGGCAGAAACTACAGTCATAAAGCAGGATGTAAAAGCTGTAGGGAGGCGTGTGTCACGGGCTGACATGCAAGGAAAGAGACTGAGTACATCTGTCCTCTTCAAACTCTCAGGCGTTTTCCACACAAGTCAGATGTTACTTCTACATCTGGGGAGTTTATGTGTGTGTGGGGGTGGGGGACATCTACCTGACCATAGATAACAGCTGTGTGCTGGGTGTCCAGAGAAACCATTTGAGGAAAAAACAATCTGTTATTCTCTTTTCATAAAAAGGAAATTACTGATGTGTTCTCTTTTTCCTTCATTGCTAAGAGAAGTAAAAAGACAGTCATCTAGGGCAGTGGGGGCGCACGCCTTTGATCCCAGCACTCGGGAGGCAGAGGCAGGCGGATTTCTGAGTTCAAGGCCAGCCTGGTCTACAGAGTGGGTTCCAGGACAGCCAAGGTGACACAGTGAA
>NC_034612.1:3829863-3839275 GCF_900095145.1 Mus pahari
AAAAAAAAAAAAGAAAAAGAAATGGCTGCTATACATTTAAAAAAAAAAAAAGTGTACGTGCGTGGGGTAAGGGTCTGTGTATGCTCATGGGAAGTTGCCTGCAGAGTCCAGAAGAGGGCGTTGGATGCCCTGGAACTGGAGCTGCCCAATGGAGATACTGAGAAGCGAACTTGGGTCCCCTGCAAACGCTATGCGCACTCTTAACCACTGAGCTCTCCCCTCAGATGCATAGTCACTTTTTTGGATAGAGTTTATATAGCCCAATCTCGTTTCAAACTCACAACCCTCTTAGGGTGGGTTTTGAACTCCCCTGGGAGGCACCCCTGGGATGGGGTCAGGAGAGTATGCAGGGCCAGGGAGCATGCTCACTGGAGGACGGTAGGGTATTCCCGTGTGCTGGGGGTGCAATAAAGCAGGACATAAAAGCCCAGTTCTGCTTTTCCACATCCTGAGGTCTGCACGGCCTCTGAGGAAAGGCTCACCCTTAAGATGCTCACCGGGATGACGGTGTGACTAATAACTCAGTAAAACTACCCTTTCCCACAGTGTGCAGCGCTCAAAGGAACTCAATTATCTTTTTTCTTTTGATTCCCCTACAGGGAGCTGAAAGTATGGCTCCTCTGTGCAGCACTTGCCTCCTTAGTATAATGCTTGGGTTCAGTGCCCAGCACTGCAAAAAAAATCCCAAAAAAACAGGAGACAAAGTAACAACCGAGACAAAAGTAACAACGGGACCCTGAAACACTTGCTGGGAACCCTGGAAGGACAGGCTTGCCTAAGGGAAGCCGGTACCCCAGAAAACCACAACTACCCGGCCTGCTGCAAAAGCAAGTTGCACTTTTAAGGCACAGAGGTGTGACACTGCCCCACTTGTCAGGAGGGGACAGCTCACGGTAAGTGTTCTTCCCACAGTAAATAAGATCCACAAATCACAGACAAAAGAGCCGCAGAACACAGCCTCCCTCGCCGGCTGAATCTGGCCTAACCCCACAGAATTAACCTCTGGTCACTCTCCACAGTGGTGAGGGAGGCAGTAGGAAAAGGGAACACAGTGACGCCCTTTGCGGGTCATCTCAGGCCAGCCAGTAACCACCTCCCTGGCTGTGTGCATTCAAGGGAAACACAGTCCAGCTTTCCCAGGGTCTGATACAAAATACAAAATAGCTTCCTCGCACTTGCAGGCCAAGCTCACTCACATCAGGGATACATTTCACACACTTCAGACACCAGCAGATGTGGAAATGACAGGCTGCTTAGCTTTATCACACTAGAAGTCACATAAACCACCGCCTAGAAAGGCTGGCACGGGATGTGTGCATGTGTGTATCTGTTTGTGGAAGCCAGAGAACAACCTTGGCTCACCAAGGGACTTTCACCTTTTGTACGAGATCTCACTGCCCTGGAACATCATTAGCTAGGTTAGCTGGCCAGAGAGGTCTCAGGATCCACCTGTCTCCAACATGGGGTGACCGATGTGCACTGTCACACCTGCCTTTTCTGTGTGGGTCCTTGGGATCCGAACTCAGGTCCTACTCTTGAAGGAATCGCTATATCAGCTGCACTTCCTGGAGCCTTTTCCTTTGTATTCTGTTGCTTTGCTTTTGAAACAACAGGGTTTTGCTTTGTAGCCTCAGGCTGCCCTGGAACTCACCAGTTTCTGAGGGCCTGGATTTAGAGGTGTGAGCCACCATGACTGGCAACATGCATAATCACTCATTTCCATATTACCTGAGGCACTGGATGCCTGCTGCTAAAATTAGAAAAACAAAAAACAAAACAAACGAGTTCCAGAAGTCACAGAGCCAGGTTTACAGAAGCCAGGCTGGCTCCAAAGCAAGGATTTTGTTTGTTTGTTGTTTTTAACAGAATGGTTTTCACTAAGTAACAATGGTATCCTGAAATATATCCTGTGTAGCCTAGGCTGGCCTTGAACACACAGTGCTCCTGCTTCCACCCCACACCCTAGTGCTGGGCTCAGAGACTGACTTCCAGCCTGCTCCAAATCAAGCATCATCGTTTCCACACACCAGGATGCCTCCTTGCGCAGGATGAAGACCTTCTGAGATGAGGACAGACCTAAGTCTTGGTTGCCGGGATCAGTGGTGTAAACACGGGCAGAGAGCTCTGGCTCTTGCCATGAACTACCGGGTGTGAATTACACCTCGGCACTCAGACCTAAGATGAAGCTGGGTGAACAGAGGCCAAGGGGAAAAAAATTATCACAGGGTGAGGAAATGTCCAGTTGCTTCCTGAATCTCTCTCTGGCTCTTTTGAAAGGCAGAGGAGGGGCCTCCCTACCACATGGACATTCAGACCCCGACAGCTTCCCTCAGTAAGACCCCAGGGGCCAGGATATATTACAGAGGCCCCTGTGCCCAGGCGCCTCCTGAGTTCTACTTTCAATCTGCCTTCCTTTCTAGAGTCAAGTAGCCTACGACGACCAGCCTTGGCACCGGACAGGCACCGCTACCCATTTGTTTTGGGACCTACATTACTATGTATATCAATTATTCGGCTCTCTTCTGTCTTTTCCAACAGGCAAGCATTATAGGATAAAGGCATCCCGTCAGATGAACACTCATCGGTGACATCACCCCACTGATGCTCAGGTGAGGTACCAAGAACCTGGAGGCTGTCTTCGAAGAGACAGCTTATAGCTGGGACGCACGCTGGTCCATCTGTCCAAACCTCACCCTAAACTGAGACGTTCAGTTAACTGACAGAGAGCACACAGGGAGTCTTTTCTTTGTACCCCAACAGCTGTGCTGCTCATTATGAACCCACAATGCACCGCTTCCCTGGCCCTAAGTCCCGGCAACCGACTTCCCACCCACTGTGGCACAGGAGAGGTCCCATGAATGCTTGCTTGCATAGTCACCTGCATGCTTGTGAGGGTGTTGAAGACTCCGCTGGCCCTGGGGGCTGCTTCCCTGCTGTAGGAAGAGGGCTGCTCCTTTCACCATGAAAAAGCTCTCGCTCAAGCTGGGAAGAACAAAAACAGAGCACTGTTATAGCAACTTCGAGACAGCACACGCAATGGGATGAACGGGCACGCGAGAGGATTAAATGGTACTGCTGCAGTGTTCAGGAGCTCAAGATGCTACAACCCCCAACCTCCACCCGGGTCAGGTGAGCTGCCCCAGGCCAATAGCTCCATCCTCCACAAGCCAGACAAGGCTCTTGGTGTAACACAGAGACCCCCCCATCCCAGCAGAAGGCGGTGTGAGTCACTCTGAACTTGCACTCTGGTCTTTGCTTCTGACCCTCGACTCCCACCTGCTGCCTCCCAGCCACTTGCAGCCCCCCTCAGTGCTTCCTGGAGCAGACCCTCGAAGGCACACACAGATGGCCTCTCAGGATCTCTGTATCCTTAGGAACACCCCCAGAGGGCTGGAGGCTGAGGGCGGGGCCATAACAGTCCTCAGTAGGATGCTCTGTCCACGCTACTCCTGTGAGCCATCTCAAGCTCACCCATACAGAATTTGTCGGCAGGATGAGTTTTTGGCCTTTGTTATTTTAACTAACAAAAAATTCATATTCATATTCAGCCTGTGACTTAATAAGTCAGAATGAGGGGCAGGTCCATGATTGCCATTGCTCTCAAGGCTAGCCTGAATAATAAGAGAGTAAAAAAGGAGATCTGGGGATAGATAGCTCAGTGGCAGAGCATGTGTTTAAGGTACAAAAGACCCTAGGATCAATCCGTAGGGTCTCAGACAGACAGACACATGCACATAGGCAGACACACACACACAAAGATAGGCAGGCAGGCAGGCAGACAGACACACAGTCAGGCAGACACGCACATGTACACACTCAGAGATAGACAGATACACAGACAGGTGAGCAGATACATACACACAGGTGAGCAGACAGACAGAGGAGAGACAGACAGACAGACAGACAGACAGACAGACACACCTGCGCAGGGAAAGAAGGATCAAAACAACAACCAACCAACCACAAAAACCAAACAACAAAAACACTTTCTTCCAACTCTTCGCTTATAATTTGGTTAAGAATACCCCCCCCCCCTTTCAGGGCTGGTGAGTCTGTTGGGTGCTTCAGAGCCCTGGCTGCTCTTCCAGAGGACTCAGGCTCAGTTTCTCCTGAGTAATTGGCTAACACGGATGACCTTCAGGTCACCAACAAAACACGTTTGGAAAACAGTACTTTTTAAGAAACTTGGAATTAAAAAGATTCATTCCTGGAGAGATGGATGATATTATCTACAGTTTGAAAAGGCAAACTCCTCTTTGATGAGCCCCATGTCAGTAGCTAAACATGACCATTCAGAACTAAAGGGCCCTGCGGCACGACGGCTCCTTAGACATCTTGGCTTCTACAGTGATGGATCCATAGTAAAATATGAACTCTTCCTGGCTAAGTTCTCACGGTAAGGAAGTGGAGAGATGGCTCAGCAGTTAAGAGCTCTGGCGCTCTTCCAAAGGACCTGAGTTCAATTCCCAGCACCCACACAGCAGCTCACAGCTCTCTATAATGCCAGTTCCAGGGGATCCGACACTCTTACACACACACATACCTGCAGGCAAAACGCCAAAACATGTAAGATAAAAATAAATCATAAAAGAGAGTGTTCAACTGAACGTACAAAGCTCGGCTGGACTCTCAAGCAAGGGCCTGAGAACCTGACAGTGGGTCCTGTGACACCCAGCCAGGACTGACCCGCACAGCACTTCCTCACGAACCTCTGCTGGCGCGCAGCCAGTGCGCAGTGTAGCACCTTCCCACCCCACGCAGCCACACGCCGGCACTGAGGAAGCAGGATTGCAGAGCTGCGGGGTCCCTCTGCAGCCTCTCCTGGGAAGAGTTCTCTCAAGGCTCTCACTGGGCAGGTCCAACCCTTCCCTACTCAAAATTTTCACAACAAAGCTTTCAGACAGATTCTGACCTCCGGGGACACCCAACCAGATCTCCTAGGGCTGAGACCCTGGGAGCGTAAAGCAGCCATCTGCGGGTTAAAGCAGCCCAGGGGGAATTCTCAAGGCAGCGCGGTCGACTCCTTTTGTTCACAGTTTAAAAAATAAAAAAAGAACTCTGACTGACCAGAAACCAGAGTGTTCTGGAAACTGCCAGACATTAACAGTGTGACCTTTGCCTTGGAAACCAAGAGCAAAAATTCCCCTCGGTTTCCCTTGCATTTCCTTAGGAAAAAAAAAAAAAAGGGAACATTGATAATGAGTGGGCGGGGCTCACCCCACGACCCGCTCTGAAGCGGGCTGTTCCTCTGTCTGATAAGGAAGGGGAGAAGGGGCCTCCCCCTCCATCCATGCAGTTCATTAGTGTTACTGGTTGGTTTTGTGTGTCAACTTGACACAAGCTGGAGTTATCACAGAGAAAGGAGCTTCAGTTGAAGAAACGCCTCCATGAGATCCAGCTGTAAGGCATTTGCAATTAGGGATCAAGGGGTTGGGGGCGGAGGGGCAGCCCATGGTGGGTGGGTCCAGGTCATTGTGGGTGTGGCCATCCCGTTGGGGGCGGGGCCATCCCTGGGCTGGTGGTCCTGGGTTCTACAGGAAAGCAAGCTGAGCAGGCCAGGGGAAGCAAGCCAGTAAACAGTACCCTTCCATGGGCTCTGCATCAGCTCCTGTCTCCAGGTTCCTGTCCTGCTTGAGTTCCTGTCCTGACTTCCTTTAGTCATGAACACCGCTGTGGAAGTGTAAGCCAAATAAACCCTTTCCTCCCCAGCTTGCTTCTTGGTCATGGTGTTTCATGGCAGCAATAGAAACCTTGATTATGACAGTTAGTGCCCTGGAACCACCTCAGGTCCTGTCAACAGCCAGCATGCATGCTGCAGGGAGCCCCAGTGCTCTGGGGTCTGCGAGGTCCCGTGTTCTGGAAATAGGGAGATAGCAGAACACCGGTGGCCAAAATGACCCTCCACCTGAGACTTGAGATGCTGTGTGACAGACAGGAGACTCTGGAGAACAAGATGAAGCCTGACTTCTAGACTGTGCTCAGTCTGGGCCACTGTTGGCACATAGCCGACAGTGCCCACAGGTAGCTGCAAAGCATTGTCCTTTGCAATGGACAGGCAACACCTAGTTCTCTACACTGAACCTGTATCAAGAAGTCAAGGTCAAGCTGTGGCAGGTGGCCTCGGCTGTGCCCCATCCCTGCCCCCACCCCTGCCCCTGGCCCAGCTCTCTGTGACAGTCACACCAGGAATGGTGCATACCTTTTTCTGAGTACCCAGGCCAAGAATGCATACCAATCCGCCAACCCTCCATCCCAAATAGTGAGAAATCGTCTTTCCACAAGAGACTTTAGGGTCCTAAGAGTTACACAAAGTCTGACTCAGGCAGAGGAAGCAGCCTTCTCCACGGCTCTAGGAAAAAAATCACAACCCCTCCCCACAGCCCCTGCTCAAAGCTTTTATCGCCAGAGCACAAGTTCGTTCTCAGACACAGCCTGCTGCCCTCAGGAAAAACCTTGCAAGATCAAAGTTTCTAGAAGTCAAGAAGGCGAGACAAACGCAACCCCCAGTCCCCACGGCCCGGCTCTCACACAGGCAGGAGTGTCCGCTGTGGCTTACGTACTAATGTGGGCTGGAAACCTACAAATGGCAGAGGTACCTCGTTGGCCGGAGGAAGACACAGAAGTCAGAGAGATAGAAAAGATCCATGGCAGTGGCTGTCACATCGGCAGAAAACAGCTGAAACACAAGGTCCCTGAAGGGGCCCTGCTGTCCCCAGGGCACAGGCCAGCCCAGCCAGAGGCGCTGGGGTTTTCCAGGGCGGCGGTGGAGTGCCGCTTCAGACGATGGTCCCACCCAAAGAGCAAGTGGCTCTTGTGGTACTTGTCTCCTCTGATATGGCTTAAAAAGGCCCTTGTCCCAGCATTTCCCGATGAAAGGGATCCATTCACAGAAAGCAGAGCCACTGAAGGTCCCCTCCAGTCACCGCACTCCCACGGGCTTTACTGCAGGCTTTGGAACAAGCGATGGATGTACACGAGGAACCGGGAGGGAAAACAGCTGGCCACCGAGCAGCAAGCACACCTCAGTGTAAAGACCCCATCCTGCGTCAAAACCACTCACAGGAGGATGCCCCGGGCATTGCTTTCTTTCAAACCCCAACCCATACCACCCAGCGGGGTGGTGGGCGGCTTACACTTAGTCAAAAAGGGCATTTTTCAAAGGCAGCTTTACAGACTAAGAAAATGCTTCAGACACCATGTATTGCCACTCAAGGTGCCTGGTGACATTCTGGTCCCCTCAGCTGTGGACACTGCACGTGGGAAGGATCATGCCTGTTTTTGTGAGGATCTTCGAGAGGTGTGAGGTGTCCCAGAAGGTCAGGCTGCAAAGCCAAAACATGTCTCTGACCCCAACCGGGTGGAGGTGCTGAGAGCCTTAATTTACAGAATATGGGTGTGAGTCAGGAAGTGGGGACCTGGGCCAGTTGCTGGCAAAGGAGCACTGAGCAGGAATCCCTGGAAGGTCAGGAGTCACTGGGAGGTATCCCTGGGAGGTCAAGAGTCCCTGGGAAGTCTTGCCCGGAAGCTTCTCCCAGCTCCAAGTAATCATGCAGGGTCCTCACTAGAGCGGTAAGTGAATCACGGGAGTTCTTATTCAGCCGATGTGTAAACTATTGCTCATCCAGGAACGCAGGCCTCACAGCTGGGAATGACTCCCTCCACTGCCCCACAACCCCGCCCCCTTGGCCACAGCAGCTTCCTTCTCCTGAAGAGTCCACACTAAGGCACAGCTGCCACCTCTGCACACACCAGTCCTGGTGACCCACCACAGTGTCACCAAGAACCCAGGATACAGATGGTGTCCCAGTCCCTGTTCCAAGCATCGAAATGCAGAACACAGAGCAAGACCAAGGGATGGCTAAGGGATACGCCAGTCAGGGAAGGCTTAGTTACAGATGCAACGAAAGCGGTCACGCCACGCCCCCAACTCCGCCTGTCACGTGACCGTCCCTGGAAGCCGAACCGAGAGCTTGGCTGGGAACTGTACACACTTTCTTTGGCCAAATACCTTCAGAGTCACAAGCACTCTTGATTGCCAGAGAAACTCAGACACTAGATGACACGGGATTGATAACAGTGACAGCAGACTGGACCTTTGGTAAGTCCTGCTGCTAACAAAATGTTCTGGTGGACGTCAGAGGGCAGAGACCTTCTGAGGCTCATCTTATCCATCCCTAGAACAGTGAGGCAGACTAAGATGGCCTCATTCATGCAGACTTATACCTCAGGGAACGGGAAGCTACTTAAATACATGATTTTAGGAATTTTTTTTTAACAGATCACCACACACACACACACACACACACACACACACAAAGTCGGGCAGTGGTGGCGCATGCCTTTAATCCCCAGCACTTGGGAGGCAGGTAGATTTCTGAGTTCCAGGCCAGCCTGGTCTACAGAGTGAGTTCCAGGACCGCCAGGGCTACACAGAGAAACCCTGTCTGGGGGGGGGAGGGGAAGGGCACAGTATATAAGCTTAAAGTATAGGGCTCTCTAAAGAATAGGAGCTCAATGGGCTGAGGTATCGCCGGGCAGTGGTGGCGCATGCCTTTAATTCCAAGTTTGCGTGTGTGTGTGTGTGTGTGTGTGTGTGTGTGTGTGGTGTGTGTGTGTGTGTATGTGTGTGTGTGTGTGGTGTGTATGTGTGTGTACATGTGTGAGCCATCACAGCTCATGTGTAGAGGTCAGAGGACAGGTGGCTGAAGTGAGCTCTCTCTTCCCACCACGTGAGTGGCAAATACCTTTGCCAAGGAATTAAGTTGACCGGCTCCACTCTAAGCTTCTGGGACATGATCTCCACTCCCATTATCCAGGCTTTTGCTGTCCCTCTGCCTCCTAAACCCTGAGATTCCAGGCTTGGGGCCACCACACCTGGCTCAATCTCAATGCTTTTCCAATGACAGCCCTGGCTGTCCTGGAACCCACTCTGGAGACCAGGCAAACCTCAAGCCTCCTGAGTGCTGGGTTAAAGGTGCCTGCCACCTCTGCCTGGCAGATTGAACCTTTGATTGTATTTAGCTTTGGGCATAGTGATGGCCGAGGCAAGAGAACACAGAGCCTGAAGGTAATCCTAGAAAGAAGCCACAGAACTGTGAAGTTACCATTACAGGGAACATTGTTGCAGGATCTCTGACCCCTCCGGGAACCCTGAGACTGTGAACTGGAAAAAACCTGTTTCTTATTGTGGTATGGCTCAGCCTTGGCACACACCTTTCTGTTTATTGGAAATAAGACTGGATAAAAATCAACCATAGGTCAGGAGGTAGAGCAGGCAACCATCTGACCGGGAGTGAACAATTAAGAAAACCGGGGGAAGAGCCGAGCGTGGTGGCGCACACCTTTAATCCCAGCACTCGGGAGGCAGAGGCAGGTGGATTTCTGAGTTCGAGGCCAGCCTGGTCTACAAAGT
>NC_034612.1:3839570-3859543 GCF_900095145.1 Mus pahari
AGAAGAAGAAGAAGAAGAAGAAGAAGAAGAAGAAGAAGAAGAAGAAGAAGAAGAAGAAGAAGAAGAAGAAGAAGCAGCAGCAGCAGCAGCAGCAGCAACAACCCAGGGAAGACAAAGGAGGGGCTTTAAGACATCGGGGAAGAAGGGGCTTTTTTGGAATTAGGGGCTTTCTCCTTCTGGGAGGTCGGGGTGGTAGGAGGGTCAGCTGGGTGCATTGTCTAACTCTAACTCTCTGAGTTAGCAGGCTTTTGCCACAGCTTCTGCCTCCTGAGTCTTCATTTGGTTAAACCAAACTTTTGTGATTTTGGTTTCAAAAACAACAGAAGGCGGGTGTGGGCAATATCCCGAGGAGGAGGGCCTTTTTAGTTCCCTCCAGATTAACCAGCTGTTACTGACCGAGGCATAACCTCACACCTACAGATTACGCTTCTAAGAGCCTGGTTAGCGTAAACTGGTTCTTAAACCTTGATCACCCCAGTCAACGCATGACCTCAAGCTGCAGGATGAGAAAGGCTAAGAACCTTGGCTAAGAACCTTGGCCTGTGGTGCAGCCACTGATCTGTCAGCACAAGAAGGTCTCAGCGCCCCCGAATGCACGGTCCCTGCAGGCACTCAGAGTGACAGTGAGGAGTGCTTTACAGTCTAGAGAGCTCGCCTCTCTGTGGCTACACCTAATTCTTACAATTCCATTCTTCTGACAAAAGATCCATGATGGGGGAAGAATGAAGTGTTGCAGGTTGTAGAGCAAACAGGAGCAGAAGGGGCTGGAGATGCTCCCAGCTCCACATCCTTCCTGCTCCATCCCCAGGATGGCGGGGCTGCCCGATCTGCAGCTGGCTTAGCCTTGTTTACAGAGCCTCACAGCCCCAGTCCTGGCAAAGTGAAGTTTAGGATGCAGAGACAGACAGATACTATTTGGAGACAGATGAGGGGAAAGGCTGAGAATTGGAGGAAAATTCTTCCCAGTTTCTCCACAGCAGCCTCCTGATGTTCAGTCCCAGAGAACCCTCTCTGCCCTACACTGCTTCTATATCTTATGCCTCCAGGCAAAACGTGGCAGGGCCTGGTTCCAAAAGCCTTCTTCAGGGTGTAAGAAAAGACATCTTCAACTCATGCTCCAAACCGCTCCCTGAGAGAAGGAAGGAACATGGGGGTTCTAGGCAAGGCATGGTGCTCCGGAAAGGGGTTATGGGCAGAAAAATGTTGGCCCGGCCAGTTGCTAATGTCTTTGCTGCGGGGCAGAGTATTGTTTGGCTGGAGGCGTGGGCTTCCCTCAGAGAGAAGGAATGTCCAGAGGCACTGGAGAGACAGTCAGAGACATTCTCCAAGCCAACCACATAGCCTTGCTTCACACCCAGCTGGCAGGAGCCGGCAGCTAAGACTATCTATCCACAAGCTCACAAGAGCAGGACTTGTTTCTGCTTAAGTAACTTAGCCAATGAGCGGGGTTCACAGATCTGGAAACCTTAACACAGTCCATGACCCTCAGGAGCTGTTAGGCAGTCTGCTACTACAGCTCCTCCCTCATCGGGTACACCAGGCCCCGAGCCTCCATACAGAGGGTTGAGGTATAAAGGCTGCATTGTGTGGGAAATCTATGGCAGCAGAAGTGACTCAGCCAGCCAGAATCAACAGGAATGTGAAAGCAATATTTCTGAGACAACTCAAAAATCCTCAGAAATGGGTGATCTCAGTCGCCACAGGTAGTCGTGGCTTCCTACAGTACAAAGCCCTCATTGCCACACTCATTGGTCACCGAAGTGCAACCTTCCCAGGACTACATTTCTTCCGTCCCCAGGACCACCTGGCTCTGGTTTCTTTATTCCCTAACTGAAACACACTAGCATAAGAACCAACTGTACGCCGCTGGGTAGTGGTGGCGCACGCCTTTAATCCCAGTACTCGGGAGGCAGAGGCAGAGGCAGAGGCAGAGGCAGGCGGATTTCTGAGTTTGAGGCCAGCCTTGGTCTACAGAGTGAGTTCCTGAACAGCCAGGACTACACAGAGAAACCCTGTCTCAAGGAGGGGGGCTGGGAGGTAGATAGTATTCTAAAGCAGCAATCCTCCTGACTCAGCTTCCCAGGATCTAGGACAAGTGTGGTCAGGTGACCAAGGAACTGAACTGCTATTTCATTAATATGTGGTACACAGTGGTGCCTATAATCTCAACACGTGAGAAGCAGAAGCAGACAGGTCTCATGAGTTTGAGGCCAGCCTGGTCTACTTAAGTTCCAGCAGGGGCTTCAGAGTCTCAAGGAAAAAGAGACAGTGGTGAGCTGCCTGCTGAGTTCCTGTGAGCCCCAAGTTCAGGCCCCAGCACCCCATCCTCCACTCAACCTGCAAGAGCGCAGAACACAACACAACAGTGTGGGAGTGTTCTGCCTGCCTCTGGCCCCACACTCAGGCTGCAGGACTCCTTGTCACTGTGGACAACATTCCTCCTTAGCCCCAGAGCTTCCCACTGTATGTCACCACCAAGAAGTATAACTCCAGCCACCTACCTCCAGTAGTCACAGTTAGCCTTTCCGTGCACGTGCCATCCGTTCATCTGACTTTGGAGTCAGGCTCTGATTTATGATCTCCCACATCCCACAGGGCATCCTCTGCTATGGTCCTCAGAAGCCTGTCTACTTCCGACTACTCCCGGTCTCTCTACTCACAGCCTCCTTGGCCATCTCCACACAGGGTGCTTGACATCTGAAGTCAGGCCCTCTCAAGGAAGTTTTCTGTGGCTGCTCTAACAGAGATCCACAGTTCTCTGTACCAGTGCCTTGTCCAAGGTCAAAACCCCAAGCTTTGTTCCCTGGCCCACTGGTGGCGAATTGTTGCCAACCGATAATTGGATGCAGTGTCCAAGATACATCCAAGGACCCCAGTTAGCAACTTAAGTAACAGATCTGAAACATGAAACGGAAAAACACAGGTATTTAATCAACCCATCAGAGGCTGGGGATGTAGCTCGGTTGGTAGGATGCTTGTTGAGGCTGGGGGGTGGGGTGGGGTGGGATGTAGCTCGGATGGTAGGATGCTTGTTGAGGCATCATGAAGCTCTCTGGCCTGCCACAAGCCAGGTGTGGCGATGCACACCACAACTGTAATCCTTGTACTTGGGTGAGGGAACCAAGGTGATCAGAGTTCAAGGTCACTCTTCAATACACAGCAAGTCTGGAGCCAGCAAAACAACGATCATCATTAACGAACCAAATAAACCAATCGACTAAATTGGAAAGTATCTAGAGGGCAGGATGTTAACATAACCTCGAAGTATCTTCCCCAGGATATGCTTAGTGGTAAAGAAGCCACGTGATCAATAAAATAAAATAAAAATAAATAAATAAATAAATAAATAAATAGAAGCCAAGTGATACCACCATTAGGTTTGCACGGATGTCCCGCAACCCATGGGTCAAGGGCTCAGTCTCTCTCACACTGACGCAGCACAAGTCTAGTCAGAAGCAATTATTAACACACTCACTTAAAGAGCATATTACTAAATGATGGTCTCAGCCAAGCATACCATGAATTCCAGCATTCATGATGCAGAGGCAGGAGGATGTCTGGGAATCCCAGGCTAGACAGGGCTATATAGTGAGACCCTGTCTCACACAAACAAAGCAACAAGGATAGAAACAAATGATGGAAACAAAGTGTCCAGGTCGTCAAACTGAGAGACTGTGGAATGTCCAGATGGGAAGCGCCTGTTAAGTGCAATGAGCAATTTGAAACAAAGTATCCAGGTCGTCAGACTCAGAGACTGGGACCGTCCCAGATGGAAAGCACCTGTTAAGTGCGATGAGCAACTCTGAGTCTGGATTCCCTTCTATAAAGGACACCACTGGAATAACTTTTCTATAACCATGAAATAATTCACAAATGTAAAGGAACAAACAAAACCCTTAGAGTCCGTGTCCCCCACTCCCACCCACACACTGGTAGTGAACCTACAGCTGTGCTACACCCTGGTCCACTTACCAGATCATCTTTTTTGTTGCTGTTTTGTTTTCCAAAACATCCTATCGCTGGCAATACATCACAGGCTGGCCTTAAACTCCTGACTTTCCTGCCTCCACCTCCTAAGGGCTGCGATGACAGGCATGCACGCCACATAGACTGGCGGATTTTAGTTAGCCATTTCCCAGCTTTACTTTCCAATGCTTGGGTTACTGAGTGGCCTCCTGCCTGGGGCCCCCTTTTCCACTCGATGTTTCCCAGAACACAAGCTGGACCAGGGTGCTCTGCTCGCCTGGTGCTTCTCGGTCTAAGAGGGAGCCTGACCTGACCGAGTGGGGTCTCCCATTGTGAGGGGCAGGGTTCTGGAGCCTGTCATGAAGCGTCTCATCATTCCACACATGCATGACATCTGCTATGGCTGCAGCTTTGGCCCCAACTACTACTGCATTTACCTCCTAAGACCGAGATTACCCCGATTAACTAGCATGATGGGGAGGCAAAATTGGCACCCAAGACACACACTTAAGGTAACCTGCTGGCCCCTCCTCCTGGGTCTCCCTGTGGGTATCTGCAGATGTGTTTGAGAGGAAGAGCTCTTCCGAGAAACTGAGCTTTTGTTTGGATACAGGTCTTGCTCTGTTACCCAGGGTGAGTCTTGGTTAAGCAAGATCAAGTGACACTCCTGTCTCAGACTCCAGAGTAGCTGGGACCAGAGGTTTGCTGGTTTTACGGATGACACCAGTCAGGCAACAGATGTTTTACTCAAGGCTGGGGGAAGGATACATTTTTCTTTCACTTTGACAACCAGAAAACTTGAAGTCAGATTCGAAGCCAAACTCTTGTAACTAACCATGCCCAGAGTTTCATTCTGACACATGCACATGTGTGTGTGTGTGTGTGTGTGTGTGCGCGCGCACACGCATGCATGTGTGTATGTGTGTCTGTAGGTCAGAAGACATGAGTTAGCTCCCTAGAACCCAATGGCCCAAAGTTGGAAGGAGAGAACTGACTTCTTCAAGGTGTCCTCTGACCTACACACACACACACACACACCCTAGATGTCAGGTTTGACAAGCGCCTTGTCCTACTGACCCATCTCGCTCAAAGATGGCTCAAGAGTTAGAGACGCCTGTTGCTGAGCCCAAGGACCAGAGTTCAATCCCCAGGATCCAGACCTTAGAAGACAAGTGCTCCTTTAAATTGTCTTCTAACTGCTTCATGCAAGTTGGGCCATGTGCTCCCATCAGGGCAGATGCAGACAGGCAACAAACCAATAATGTAACAATAGTAAAGAAAACATTTTAAGTAGCTAGACCAGAAAGGAGAGAGAGAAAACAAGGTGAGTCAGAGAATTGTTTCCAAGTTCAAACCTTTGGCCCCTGAGTCAGCAGACCTCAGGAGGAACCAGTCCTAGCCCAGGGGTTCCCCTCGAAGGCTCCACCTGGCTGTGAAAGTCTTCCTGGGTGGACTGTTTAGCTAGCGAGTGGCCTGAGTGGCTGTTGATAACACTACAGAGGACAACAATGATCATTCTTTCACACCAAGGCCAGACAACACCAGGTTCCCCTCTAAGTCTCCCAAGAGCTAAGGATGATGAGAGGACAGCAGATAGGTGGCACAAGGTAAGTTAAGGAAGTGGGGCAGACCTCAATTGAGGACCTACTGTGCCCACACAGAGTCTTATCTGCTGCCAACTGTATGTGCTTCTGTGGCATCCATTATTCTACTGAACCAGCCAGAGAGGGGTCATCACATGTACCCCCACTACCACCCCCCCCCCATTGAGGAAGGCATCTCACACTGAGAAATGGGAGCCTGTGGCCAGCTCCTATGGAATGGCTCCTTTCCTACCTTCACTAAGAAGGTCCTGGCTGCTGCCTCCTCAAGCTTGAGGGCATCAACTGGGTGGACCGGTCACCACAGAGCTGCCTCCGGCACCCAGCGCTGTCCACAGGACCGCATACGCCAAAGATGAGAGCTGAGATTCAAGTCCTCCCTTTGTAACCGCTGCAGCTGTGCTGACAGCTCTGCTCCCATCTGAGAGTCAGCCAAGGACCTCCTACTGAAGCCCAGGGTCCAATTCCCCAGGGATCAAACCAAGTCCCGCAAGACTGGGTCATAACCTTGACCCGGGCATACACCAAAAAACGTCTGACCTTGTTCACTGTGGGAATCGACACTCCCGAGAGTGTTACAAACCTAGAGGATGATTAGACACACACAGAGGCGTATTCAGTTATCACGGTGATCTCACGGAATGAGGCCGGCCGGTGACTGGTGACTTTAGGAGCCAGGACCTAATCTTTGAGGTGAAGTGACGGAGGCTGAATGGCAGACATCTCCTTTACAAAAACGTGGGCTTCTTGGCACTTTCTCACAGCACTTTCTTCTTAAGTATTTAATTTTTACTTTGTGTGTGTGTGTGTGTGTGTGTGTGTGTGTGTGTAAGTAACTGTCAAAGCATGCTCATAGAGCTCTGAGGACAACCTGTGACAACCTGTGGAGTTGGTGCTCTCCTTCCACCAAGTGGGTTCCAAGGATTAAACTCCCGGTGTCTCTATCTGACCCATCTCCTGACATTTCTCTCATTTGTGGGACAGCATCTGTGTAGCCCAGACTGACTCGGAGTTTTCAATCTTCCTGCCTCTATAACCCAAGCACTGTGACGGAAGGAATGTCACTGTCCCTGTGCCTGACTTCACAGCCTCACTGGGGGATGAAAACCCAAGATGGTCATGAGTGAAAACAGCTTACAGAAACACCTCTGTGAGCGACCGTGCTCCAGGGGCAGAGTATGTGTGTGTGGGGGGGAACAGCCCCCTGGTATTCTTTGCAAATCTAGGGACTGGAATGTCAAACATTTAATGAGCCACACTTAAGTGTAATTCACATTAACTGCAGCAATGAATTTAATTAAGTGGTAGCAGAATCGATTTAACTCCTCACCTCTGCCACATCCGGCTCCAGTACAGGATGCTACTCTAAAATGTAAAAGTTTAATATATGTTGAAAAGAAATTCTGAATTTAAAATAAAATCTCCCAGGGCTGTCAGGATGGTTCAGTGGGTAATGACGATTGCTGTCAAACCTGATGTGACCCAAGTTAGATCCCCAGAGATGAGAGGAGAGAAAGAAAAAAAAAAAAAAAAAAAAAAAGTTCCCAGAGGTTTTCCTCTGGTCTTCCAAGTGTCCCAGGGACATACACTGGCAGACACAAGCTGAACATAACGGGTACGTCTGCCATGAGGGCAACATGCAGACGGGAAATGCAAGTCTTCAGATCACAGTTCACAAGACGGACAGTCTGCCTGCCACTGTCCATCAACACCCAGGGCATGCCAGGCACTGAGGCTAGGGTCGGAAGAAGAGTCCTTCAAGCATCTCTGTCCCTGCTGGGCAAGCCTGATTTCTCACGACCACAGACTGGTACCATGGAGCAACAAATGTACATGGCTTCAGTTGTTACTTTTCTATTCACCGGCCACTCGGGTGACAGGTGACAGACGCACTGACCCAGTGATATTCCTGCTCATGCTATCTCCTCCTCACGAGCACAGACACAGAGGCTACTGAACTCCTCAGAAGATGTCACCTGGCAGCGTGTCAACGGAGGCTCTAAAACCCTCTGAAATAAACCTGTGAACAACGCAGAGGGAGATCTGCACCTGCCTGTGCAGGCCACAGGCAGGGTAGCAAGCAGTCTGCAGAGTGAGACACAATGGCCCAATGAGACAGGGTGGGGCAGGGACAGAGGGCAGCCACACTTCAAAGAGTAGAATGCCCTAGGGAAGCCCAAGTCAAGACCACAGGGGAAGGAGTGTATGGGAACTGCTGATAGAAGGGATGAGGGAGTTCATTGCTTAACTCTGAAACAAAACAAACAAACAAACAAACAAACAAAGCCAGCCAAGCTGCTGCCCTGACCCAGAAATCCACTGGGCAGGAGACAAGAATGAAAGAAAAGGTTTAAGGAACGTGTTTGCCAAACTGACTCAGAAATACAAGATTGAAGAAGGAAACCCCACTCCTGAGCCACACTCTGGGGACGACACAGCTGTGTCACCTCCCCAGTGGCCCACCTGGCACACAACCACCCGTGCCTCGTGCCAGCTTGAGCAGCTCTCAGGATCAGGATCCAGGATCCAGGAGGCACTGCCAGCAGAGGCCAGTCGCTAGGTACATATAAAGAATGCCAGGGGGTTACTACGGGCTTGAGGGCCTCCCCTCAGCATTCCTCTCCTTCATCTGAGCTTGAGATAATGCCTGGCATTTTCCAGAAGGTCTTCAGAGAAGCTGTCAGAGTTAGAGCCCCTCAAGTGCAGGGACTAAAGACAGGCACCACCACTGCCTGGCAAGGTTTTTTTCTAGTCTGCATATGAGCCCCCCATGGGCAAAGGCCAGCATCTCTCAGGGTAAAGAGCCTGGTACAGGGGAGGGGCTGGGATCCACACAGACTTACCTAACTCAGGGCCCCATACACTCATCACCCACCACGTGCTCTTTCTCATGTCTATAGTTGATGACAGAGTCCCACCTTTAGCCCCTTCAACTATGTAAATACCGTGTGTGGGAAAAGAACCCGGTCATATCAGTAACAGGGGCCACCGGAGCCAAGGGATATGACAAAAAGCATACAGAGTTGCCACACGAAGGTCAAGTGACCCCCGCCTTCATCACAGAGAGACAAGAAAGGGGAGGACTTCCTGCTCTCTCAGGTCCCAGGGAACCCATGAGTGAGCTGGCTTACTGAAAAAAAGACCTGGCTTAGAGGAGCAGGAGCTGTCCTGCAGGACCCAAAAACAGTATGTGCAGTATGGGGAGGTTGGGGGGGGAGGGAGGCAGACAGAAACGTGGGGACTGAGAGAGAGAAGCAGGGAGGACCATAAGGAGAGCATTGAAAGGTGGCCCTGGGATGGGTCCAGGAGCAGTGTGGGCCAATGGCACTACCCAAGAGCCACAGTCTCAAAAAAAAAAAAAAAAAGGACGTGAGACCCAGAAGACTAAACAGGTCCAACAAAGTGCTACAACCAGCCATAAACCGGGTCCAACAAAGTGCTACAACCAGCCAAGAGCAAACCAGTACAGCGGTCTGTCAGTAGCATAGGGAAAGGGGGTGGGGGATACCCCCTCCCACAAAAACAAACACACCAGTGTGGTGTGGACACTTTGTAGCAATCTGCAGTACTACCAAACTAAAGGTTTAGTTAAAAGTCGCTACACTGTATTGCCTAGTGAAAGACAGTTAAAAAAAAAAGAAAAGCTACTGGTCGTTCCAAAACCTTAGCCCTAAACACATGCCAACAACAGTGTAGCTTTTAAATCTTCAATCCACAGCTGTTGACACCAGTAAGCAGAATCCAAGGCTACAGCGGTCCAACAGCAGTCAAGACCGAAGAAAGCCAGCCGGCAAGGAAGCATCTACTCCCACCCCCCCACCGCACACCCCCACCGCACCTCACCCCACCTGCTTCCCAGTCTTTCTCTCTACCTTAGCAGTAGAACAACGGCTGCTGACCACTCAGGGTCAATCCAAAGCAAAGGGAAAGCTCTCCCTTGTGCTTCTGCCTCCAATATAAACCACCCCGGCACGTTTGTTTTGTTTTTCTGTTTGTTTTGTTTTTCTAGGGAGTGGGACTGTCCTAGGATGCAAATGAACAGTGTCTGTGAAGAACAGCAGCCAGAGGCCAGACCTGGACCCAGAACTTCCTTGTTAGAAAGCAGGATGTTGTGCTCTGCCTGAAAAGGGAGGTGAACTGTCAAGGCTCTGAGTCAAGGAGCCTGAGAGGCAGGCTAAGAGGAAGAGCAGAAGCCAGAACTCCCTGCTACACTCTCGGACCAGGAAAACTCAGGACCCACTCCTGGGGTTCTCCCTGGGGCCACGGTGGCTTTGGGATCCTGAAGTGAGAAGGGCTTAGCTTTGCCAGGATGGATCTGATATTACAGGAGCTCCTGGCAGCGAACTCAAAGGGGAGTTCTAGGTTCTGGTCCTGGGACTGCCTTAAGCCCTTTCAGTCAGGTTCCTTGTCTGTGGGTCCAAAAGAACTGACTCATCTGGACAGACTGACTGGACTCTGGGCTACCAGCCTGGAGGTATAACACTTGCTCAAACGCTCTCCCACCCTACTCCCACCCCACCCCCGGCTGTCTGTCTTTGTTTTTAAGCATGGTCTTGCAATGTAACCCGGTTGCCCTTGAACTCTAGGCCCCAGAAAGCTTACTTCAGTCTCTAGAGAGCTGGGGTGACAGGCCTACACCACCACGCACAAATACTTCACTGGAACATAGATGTGTCCAAGTACTGAGACACCAAACCCCATCCTATGTCAGCCCCCCTCCCCCCCCCCCACAGCCAAACCAGGAAACTTTCTCTTTTCTTAGTGAGCAGGGACCACAGACAGACACAATTTCTTATCACAGCTCTAAGTTTTTGGCTACAAACATCTTCAAGCATTCTGCTAATTAAGGGCAATTAAAGACAAAGCTAGCTCAATGCTCTCCCTGGCCCAGTGCCCAGAGAGGAAGGGATGGACGAGGAGGGTAGAAGGAATTCTGACTCCAGGGAAGGGGTCGCTGGAGCAGGGCACAGGAAGCTGTAGAGGCTCTGGGGGCCCCACCACCCTCATCAAGTTCTCCTCCCAGTTCCGGGCCTGCACCCAACACCCAGATTCCACTGTCTCTCCTCCTACACACAGAGCCTGTGCAGCAAAAGGCAGCCCATTACTGCCCCCAGGAGCCAGTGCCTCCGGCCCTGGAACCTTAACCTGGGCCACAAGCTGCCCCAAAGTGAGGCGGGAAGAGCCCTTTACACAGTCTACCATGACTGGCAAGGACCTGGTAGCCGTAATCGCCACCACTTTGTTTTCGGCAGGTCAGGGTTCCCCCTGGCCCCACCCTCGTCATCTTCACAAATAGCATGTTTCCCAATCAAAGTGAGAGGCTTCCCTTCGTCACTCAAATGAACAAAGTCCAAAGAAAGACAGGCCAGGCGTGTTTCTAGAGCTTCTGCAAGAGTTTAGGCAGAACACGGGAGAGCATTACTGAGCACAGCACTCACTGGGCACAGTAACTCAGCACAGCACTGGGTACAGACAGCACTGAGCACAGCAACTCAGCACAGCACCCACTGGTGTGAATTGCCCTGGTACTGTTTGTATTCTGATGTTAATTCTGCTCTTTAGGGCAGTCCTTCTTGAGGAAGCAGATCTAACCCTGATCGTACTCATGTGATCTCATACGAATTTTCTTGCCATTCTAGCTACTCAATAAAGGCTAGACCCTACGATTGGGCAATGCAAGGGAAAGGTACAGCAAGAGGTTCTGGAGAGTGATGGGAGAGCGTAGAGGAAGAGGAGGAAGCTATGTTGGAGCAGAACCACGTGCCCAGGAGAAACCACAAGTAGGGAAGGGTCTTATAGCTGGGGACTAAGTTAGTAGTGTTAGATCTGCCCAATCTAGGCATAGCTAGACTTCAGATGGGCAAAGAGAAGGAGGTCGGAATTTTTGGCAAAAAAAAAAAAAAAAGTCCAGATGATTTTGGGGTCCCCACAGTGACTGGTGACTAATATCTTTTTCTAAAAAAATATTTATTTACTATTATATCTAACTACACTGTAGCTGTCTTCAGATGCACCAGAAGAGGGAGTCACATCTCATTACGGATGGTTGTAAGCTACCATGTGGTTGCTGGGATTTGAACTCAGGACCTTCGGAAGAGCAGTCGGTGCTCTTAACCACTGAGCCATCTCTCCAGCCCCCCTTTTTTTTGGTTTTTCAAGACAGGATTTCTCTGTATAGCCCTGGCTATCCTGGAACTCACGGAACTCACTCTGTAAACCAGGCTGGCCTCAAACTCAGAAATCCACCTGCCTCTGCCTCCCAGGATCAAAGGCGTGCGCCACCACTGCCCGGCTTGGCTTGACTACATCTTATGGGAATTTTACAAAATGCATTATCATTTCATGTTTCTAGGAATTTTGCCTGCATTTATCTCTATGTACCTGTGCACGTGTGACAACCAAGGCCAAAAGAAGGCATTAGGTCATATTAAACTGGAGTTATGAGTGGTCGTGAACCACCACGCCTATGCTGGGAACTAAACTCAGGTGCTCTGCAAGAGCAGCCAGTGCTCTTAACTACTGAGCTGTCTCCAGCCCTTAAGAACTGTCTGAGTGAGTTCGGCTACCGATCAGTCCCACTCTCACATGATGCTTTCAATCCCAGCACTCGGGAGGCAGAGGCAGATAGATCTCTGAGTTCGAGGCCAGCCAGGTCTACAGAGTGAGTTCCAGGACAGCAAGGGCTACACAGAGAAACCCTGTCTCAAAAAAGCAAAACCAAAACCAAACCGAACAAAACAACCCAAGCAAAAAGAAGTGATGTTCTGACTTCAAAAGTAGCAGCTTGTCCAAAGCAGAATGAAAAAACAGAGGGCATAGTACAATGATTGTTAAACACACAGACAGGAAAACTTATCAGGGGCCGACGAGAGGGCTGAGCGGGCACAGGACCTTGCTGCCAAGCCTGAGGACCTGAGTTCAATCCATGGGACCTACATGGTAGGAGGAAGAAATGAATGCTCCAAATTGTTCTCTGATACACACAGAGACACGCTCACACACGTAACAACAACAAAGGAAATGAAGGGCACAGAAAAAGGACAGTTACTTGCCTCCTTTTCCAAATGACATCCCATATCAAGGCAGTTACAGGCAACTGGTGTTTCGTGGTAGAGCCTTCGCTTACCCTGCTTGAGCCCCCCCTGTGCTCAGTAGATCTCCCTCCCACTAAGCAGGGAGTAGCTAAGTATGCACGATTTTTACTTAGTTGTTCATTTACATTGGTGCTACGGATGGACCCAGAGCCTTGTATGTGATGGGCAAAGGACACATCCCCCAGGTTTTTTGTTCGTTTACTGTGTAGTTCAAGCTGGTCTTAAAACCACAACCCTGCCTCATTAACTCCTAGAATCACAGGTATGTACTACAACCAGTAATCTGTACAGTGGTATTTTACCACGTAACTTGGGCTGGCCTGGAATGCGCTGTGTAGAGCACTCAGAACTCAAAGAGATCCGAATCCCTTCTGGTGAGATTACGAGCTCGCAGCACCATCTTGGGCTTCCGCGAAGACACGGTTAAAAACCGTTTTCAATCGCACAACAGCGCCCTTCACCTGCTTCCCGGACCTAAGGACAAATGCCAAGTGGGCTTACCTGAGGTTCAACTTCCGCTCTTCATCGCTGCCAGCCTCCAACTACAGGGGAAGAGAGAGAGAGAGAGTATGAACTCACAGCCGCCACTAACTGCTCTAACAGCAGGTTCCCCGGTGTCCCTCAAAGATAAAGGCATCCAGGAAGGAGACCGGTTGTGCTCCAGACACACCCCCTGCTCTCTCCATGCCAACCTGATAATGTGGTTCCTCTGAGTCACTCTCCACGTTTTCAGGGTTCCTGATGTTTAATCCCTATTTCCGTCTCAGCCTAAAGAGGCCTGAGCCGAGCCCCACGGGCTCTGTTTCCCAACTCGCTCTTTCAGTCCTAGTCTTAGACAACACACTGACTCTGAGCCTTATGTTGATTTTGCTTTTACAGGGAAATGGGATTACGTTTTAAGAAAATCGATTTCTTTGTGGAGCCCAAGGAATACCACCGAAAAACTACATCCCAAAGAAGGACCACATACGTCTCACCCTGGCTACCCAACAGGCTAAGGCAGGGGAACCCTTTGCATTGGTGGGGGGTGGGGGGGTGGGGGGTGGTCTGAGAGCAGCCCAGATCACACAGCAAGCAGGCATGTCCAAAACCAAACCGAAACGAAAAGCCACGCCAGACAAGACTTGGGCCATGGAAGGTATCCGGGTATTGAATTCTAAATGTATCCATCTTAACCCCATCACTACTGACCCCCTTCTGGGCGAAAACACATAATGAGAAGAAAACACAAGGTGGCCCGGGGGAGTTGGTGGGTTTTTGTTTTTTTTTTTTTAAAGCACCCACTGTGTGGAAGAGAAAGTCAGAGCAGTGTGACGGCCAGGACAGACACAAGACTGACTGGGGACCATCTAGTCAGAGGTCAAGGGCAGCAGGAACTGGATAAAGAGCTAAGGTAGGAAGGGAACCCGGCAGTATGGGATAGACATCCAGAAGAGACCATTTCCGATGGGCGTGGTGGCACACGCCTTTAATCCCAGCACTCGGGAGGCAGAGGCAGGCAGATTTCTGAGTTCGAGGCCAGCCTGGTCTACAAAGTGAGTTCCAGGACAGCCAGGGCTATTCAGAGAAACCCTGTCTTGAAAAGACAAAAACAAAAACAAAAACAAAAACAAAAACAAAAACAAAAAAGAGGAGACCATTTCCACCAAGTGTGAGTATTCCATAAGGTGTCCCCCTTATGTGAAGATTCTATGTACAACTTTATAGATGCACACACTGGGAATGGACCACATTTGCTCCTGGGCTGAAATGGAGTAGGGAAAAACCAGGGCAGCACCCACACACACACACACACACACACACACACACACACACACACATCGCAGCAACAGACAGAAGCAAACTGCAGCAGTGATCGCCACATGTGAGGACTCCTTCAACAAGGGCCACTGGGGCATTTTTTTTGGAGGGTGCTACTGGCATCTAGTGGGCGGAGCATGGGATGCTGCTGAAGGAGAAGCCTCCACTTCTGAGTGCCAGGGTCAGCAGCGAGGCTGAGAAGCCCTGGTCCCAAGTGTCTGGAGACTGGCCTATGCCCATGAAAAACAAGAGACCTTGCACATTTGTCCAAAACAATGTCACTATACACCTCGGGGAAACCGCTTATGTATCTATTTCTCTGAATTCCTTGTTCTCATAAAGGAATTCAGATAAGGTCAACAGGAAAAGGAAAATACGAGATAATTAAAGATTCAGAAAGTATGGGGAGGGTGATAGGGGACAAAAGTAAGAGGACAAGATTGCTGTGAGGCCAAGAGCTGTGATTTCGCTTGTTTTCTCAGGCTTCATTGCTAGCCCAGCTCTGTGGGGAAACCGCTGTCTCCCTGACTCATAAGAGAGGTGGCATTTGGATAAGAGACATGGGGAAAGACAACACGGGCACCACAGCCATTGACTTCTTAGTCACCATCTGAGGTTTTCCACTGTAAGGTGATATAAGGTCAGGAATGCCAGAGAAGCGAAGAGAAACAGCAAAGACTATCATCCCCAAAGAAATAATCCAGGCCCCTCCGAAGAGCTGACTTGGAGAGTGGAAGCCAAGTGGAAAAAGGATGGGCGGGAGGCACAGCCAATCTGCATTCCAGTCTCCCAGCACAGGGAGCACCTGCTGTCTCCTCTCTCTCCCTTGCTCCTGACCCAGGCACATCACATCGGGAGGGCAGCTTTGCCATCCCAGGAACATCCCAGGCGACAAAGACCACTGGCATGCTCAAGTTAAAGAAAAGCCATCCTAGCCGGGCATGGTGGTGCAGTACTCGGGAGGCAGAGGCAGGCAGATTTCTGAGTTCGAGGCCAGCCTGGTCTACAAAGTGAGTTCCAGGACAGCCAGAGCTACACAGAGAAACCCTGTCTCAAAAAACCAAAAAGAAAGAAAGAAAGAAAGAAAGAAAGAAAGAAAGAAAGAAAGAAAGAAAGAAAGAAAGGCAGGCCATCTGGGATTTTAGGGTTTGTGTATTTGCAGGTGTGAGTGGTATGTGTTCGTGTGTGTGTGTGTGTGTGTGTGTGTGTGTGTGTGTGGCTGCTGGCGATGTCAGTGTCTTCCATATTGAGTCAGGGTCTCTCTCACCTTGCCCATTCTTAATTCTTCTAGCCTGGCCATGCAGCCTGTACTGGGGGTTTCCTGCCTCCACTTTCCACATCCCTAGGATGTAAAAGTCAAGAGGGCTCTGGGCCTTCTCACACTTTCAGCAATGGCTTTCTTCTGGGCTTCCTTCTGTTAATTGGTCACTGGAACATCCATTGTCATATAATGATTTAAAATGCAGGCTGGGAGGGGGCTGCTGAAGACAGCTCAGCAGCTCAGAGCACTTGCTGCTCTTCCAGCCGGTGTAAAAGCAGATGCCCACATCCACCACCTGCAGCTCACAAGCCCCCTGTAAGCCTAGCTCTGCAGGATCCAACATCCTCTTCTGGTCTCTGTGGGCACCTGCATATGCCCAGAAGCAGATAGACAGAGAGACAAACGCATACACACACACACACACACACACACACACACACCTTAATGTCATTTTAAAAATGTAGGCAGTGTGTGTAGTGGCAGGCACACACAAGGGTCTGGTTCAAACATTTAGCACTAAAATAATAATAATAATAAATGATTTAAAAAATGTCCTAATCATTGTCCTGAAAAAAATTTACCCCCATGCAATGAATTCTTATAGAAAGGAAAGAAATGTTCAGACCCAATATGGACAAACCTTGAAACCAGCACGCTTAGAGAGAGAAACCAGACAGAGGCAACACTGCATATTTCCTGTTATATGAACTACAGAGTAGGCAAATGTAGAGAAGTAGGGGCCGCCCAGGGTGGGGGGTGAAGCAAAGACAAGCGGTAACTGAGGAGGGCGGGGCGCTCTCTGAAAAGCTGCAGGACTGAGTGACTGAGCGGTGTGTCTACTAACGCTGAATTACATACTTCCCCAAGGTAAAGCCACAGGCTGTGAGTTACATCTCAACTAAAAAGAAATATATATATATTAAAAGCCTTAAAACGTGTCTAATACAGGAACAGGAAGCGACCAGGCGTTAAATTCCCATAACAATATGGAAGTTGGCTAGAAATCCAGGCTGAGAGCCAGGTGTGGAGGGCACTTCTGAACTGACAACATCTGAGACGCAGAGGCAGGGGGCCAGCCACAACTACATGATGAAGAAAGGAAGAGAATTCCGGTTGCAAAGGCCTGTAATGCCCCTCCCTGCTTCCCTAAGCTCCCGTAGTTTCCTAGGAAGAACACAAGAGAAAGGGATAAAAGGCACTTTGTAAACCGTTGTAGGAGAACCGAGCTGTGTGGGAAGAGTCCTTACTACAATCTAACTTCTCAGTTGCCCTGCCTAATTGTGTGCAAAGAGGAGGCAACCAGAACCTTCTGCCTGCAGATAAAACTCATGAAAGAGTCTCAGACAGAAAGGGCCCTGGAGGCTTAACCTCACAGCCACTCTGCAAAGATGCCTGCCAGTCCGGGCAAGACGAGCCCCAAACGCACCAACACGGGCACGCAGGGGTGCCGAGTCGAGTCTCACGCAGACACACAACCCGGGGAGAGGGCCCAGATTCCAGCTGGCAACTTCCTGGGCCTGCGGGGCAAGCCCAGCACAGCGGGGCGTCCCCTGCAGCCGGCTGGGTCATCCGGGGTTTACTCGGAGGCCTTAGGTTCATCAGGGGAAGGGGGTGGGATGAGCCCGGCTGGGGTAGCACAGCCTGGGGCAGTGGGGACCCGGACGCTCCGGTCCCCATCTACCCCGATTCAGCAGCATGAGTTCAGGCCCCGAGCGCACCCCGGGACCCTGCAGCCCAGAGTCGACCAGAGCCTCTCCTGGTGCCCTGCGATCTGGAAGCATCCCCCCCAACCCCCCACCTCCGCGACCCCAGCCCGGCGCATGCTCAGTCACCCGGACGCGGGGACGCCCGCACCCCAAGGGCGGACGCACCTCCGCCTCACACCTTGCGGGAGGGTGCGGCCGGGCTCACCTCGCTGTTGCTTGCGGAGGACGACGCGGCGCTGGGCGTGGGAGAGCGCTGAAGGGTCACCAGGGCCATCGCGGCGCGGGCCCGGCCCCGGGCCTCCAGCAGCCGGCCGGGCAGCCGCGCCGGGCCCGCCCCTCGCTCCCTCCCTCTTCCCTCCTCCCTCCCGCGTCCACCCCACCCCCCACCCCCTTCCCCGGCTCCCTAGTCCGCCGGGCCCGCAGCGCTCGGGCAGTGATGCGCATGCGCCGGTGGCCGGCCTGGGGCGGGCCCCGCCGCGCGGTCACGTCCACTCGCGCGCGCCCCCGCTCTGGCTGTAGCCGCCCGCCCTGGGCCCCGCCTCCGCCGCTAGACTCGCGAGCAAGGCAGGGAAACTGAGGCCCCGGGAGGCAAGGCCAGCAGAGCAGAGCTGCGCAGAGTTTGTAAAGGACGCACTCTTTTATTCTTTCAAGCAAAGTTACTCTGCTCATACAAAGTGCGGGGCCTCCCCCCACCCCACCCCACCCCACCCCCGGGTCTGTGAAATCCGCTTGCAGAGTTGCTTTGCATAGGATTGGGGTGTAACCCAGTAGCAGGGTGCCCCGGCGACTCAAGGTCCTGGATTCCAACGCCGGCACTGCCAAGGGTTGATTGATCTAATCTGCGAATTCCTTCTGGTGTCTAGAAACGCAGACTAGCGGGTGACGAGAGCTTGCTCGGAGGCAGGATTTCCGTGAGCTGGATTAACCGATGGAGGGAGAGAGAGAACTGTGGCCCAGGGACAGCAGCGGGGATGAGCGGGCGCGTTGCATTGGCTTTGGAAATGTTGTCAGTGGACCGGGGATGGAGGGAGTGCAGGGGGAGGGGCCCCAGCAGGGCGGTACTGGGCAACTTGGTCGAAACTTCTCTTTCACTGAGCCCGCACCCCTACCCTGAACCTCTTGTGGTAGCCAAGCCTTGCTGATCACAGGTCTCCAATCCCACTCTGCCCAAGGGGAGACCTGGCTCCTCCCTGCCTCTTCCAAGTCTTGAGGCTATCGACAGTCTCCGTCCTCAAATGGGGATTGTCTTTCTTTTAAAATTTTTATTTATGATTATCTCTGTGTGGGTGTGTGTGACATGCGTATGAAGACATTCATGTACCAAATTCAGGTCGCCAGACTTGGTGGCCAGGCTACTTTATTTACCATGTAACCAGCCCTCAAAGGGGATTTTCAGTGGGGTTATACCGCAATGTGAGGAAGTTTCCAGTTGCTCATATTTAACAGACACACTTAGGTGCAAAGAGTCCCAATTTTTAAAGATCTGAGAATGGGCCCAGTATCTGCTTGCTGTGTCAACACAAAGCGTCCTCTGCTCAAAGCGTCCTCTGCTCAAAGTGTCCTCTGCGTTTTCAGAAGGCAACTATGTCAAAACAGAGGGCTGGGTATACTCTTTTGTCTGTGAACTTGGTCCACAGTTTTTCAGCATTAAGTAAGACAGGTTTTGAATGGCAACACCGAGCAGGGCTCGCCTCTATTTGGAGCTATTCTTTGGCTGATAGATGACCACGAGAGTATTCCAGAATGCCAGCTTTGTGTGTGTGTGTGTGTGTGTGTGTGTCTCTGTGTATGTATGTGGGTGTGCATGTGTATATCTATGCATGTGTGTGCGTGTATGTATGTGAGTATATGTGTGAGTATATGTGAATATGAGTGTATGTGTGTATATATGTGTATGTATGTGTGTGTGCAGGCTTGGTGGCCAGGCTCCTTTATTTACCATGTAACCAGCCCTCAGAGGGGATTTTCAGTGGGGTTTATGTATATGTATATGTGTATTTATGTATGTATGTATGTATGTATGTATGTATATGTGTGTATGTATGTGTGTGTGAGATCATGTGCATGCCAGAGTTTGCTGCAGAGGCCAAGACAGCTCTGTGGAGTCAGTTCTAAAGTCATAAAGTTGTGGATGTGATCAATGAGAGCAGAGACAACCTTCTCAGCCTTCATGAGCATCAGGCTCAGGATTCTGAGACTTCCCGGTCTCAAAGCCTGTATGGTCTTCTTATGACTCACATTTGAATGCTTGGGGATCCCCAGAGAAGACAGTCCCTAGGTTTTCTTAGAGATGGCTGGTTTTATATCAACTTGGTAGAAGCAAAAGTCAGAGGAGAGGAGGGTATTTTATCAATTGAGAAAATGCCTCCATAAAATCTGGGCTTGTAGGGCATTTTCTTCTTCTTCTTCTTCTTCTTCTTCTTCTTCTTCTTCTTCTTCTTCTTCTTCTTCTTCTTTTTCTTCTTCTTCTTCGGGGGGGGCGGGAGGTTCAAGATAGGGTTTCTCTATGTCGCCCTGGCTGTCCTGGAACTCACTTTGTAGACCA
>NC_034612.1:3859873-3861374 GCF_900095145.1 Mus pahari
AAAAAAAAAAAAAAAAGCAGGCTAAGCAAGGCATGGCCTCTGCATCAGCTCCTTCCTCCATGTTCCTGCCCTGCTTGAGCTCCTGCCCTGACTTCTTTTAGTGATGGGCTATTGTGCCCTCCCCCAGCCCTGAGCAGGCTAATAAGACCTTAATTGCCAGTCAGGCTTCCACCGACCCAGGTGGAAGTCTCCTGCCTTGCCCACCTGCAGAAGCAGGCTGCCCGCTGAGCCGCTCAGCTTGTTGTGCAACAGATTCCAGCTGAAACAAAACCACAGAACTCAGCCAAAACAAAGGATGGGTCTTTGGGTTTCCCCTATTTAAACTGCAGTGCTAAAAATTAAACTTTGAGCCCTGATCAGAAATCTTTTGTCTTGGCTTCATTCTTCTCTCGCTGGCCCTTCCTATTTCATTCCCAGCCTCCCTTTCAGGTACCCAGTTCTCCTTGGCCACTGGACAGCTACAGGCTATGATGTGGAAGTGCAAGCCAAATAAACCTTTCCTCTCCAAGTTGCTTATGGTCCTGGTGTTTCATCCCAGCCATAGTGACCCCGACTAAGACAGGTGGATCTGGAATTTTCCCATATCTCCCCATTCCATGGCAAGGGTCAGTTCTAAGGCTCTTGGTTTCACCTCTGCCTACACCCCTGCCACTGGGCCCTACACAGCATGCTGTCTGTGGGGCTAAAATCCTTGGCCATGCTACCTCATCCTGCCACAGGACCCCTCCCCAAACAAGCTCCACCCCTTCTTACTTCTTCCTTCAGCTGAATGATTCCTGTGCTAGTTAGACATCACCTCACCAGAGTCTTCCCAGAGCCCTGTCCCCCAACTACACACACACACACACACACACACACACACACACACACAGAGTCAGGCTGCACGCCATGCCATTACTTCTGTACATAATCACCCCGTACCTTAGGCATTCAGCCAGGAATATTCCTATGAAAGGGCTCAGGGAGCAGGCTGGGATTGGGCTGAGGTAGGGGTGGGAGAGTGCCAAATATTTAAAGACGTATCCTCACTAATTAGTGACAGATATTATTATGATTTGTTATTATTTTCGTGTGTGTGTGTGTGTGTGTGTGTGTGTGTGTGATGGCATGCACATGTAGATGATCATGGAGGCCAGAAGAGGGCGACACACCAACAGGCAGGAGCTCTTCTCCTCTGCAGGAACAGCAAGCAAAGGTAGCCAATCCTAAAATGCTATCTCTCTGGCCCTGAGATAGCATTTTAGCAAAGCAACACTAGTATATAAACCTGCACGGACCCAAACATCAAAACATAACCAGACAGAATCAACACCAAGTTTGTGATTTTTTTTTCTCTTTCTCTCACCCCAGGCTCAGCAAGGTGTGATTTGATTCTGTTTTGATTTGAAAGTTTGAATCTGCTGGGCCGTGGTGGCGCACGCCTTTAATCCCAGCACTTGGGAGGCAGAGGCAGGTGGATTTCTGAGTTCGAGGCCAGCCTGGTCTACAGAGTGAGTTCCAG
>NC_034612.1:3861904-3874454 GCF_900095145.1 Mus pahari
AAAAAGCAAAATTAGGGCTGGAGCGATGGCTCAGTGGTTAGGAGCACCACACATAAAACCAATACATAAATCTTTAAAAGAGAAAAAACGTGTATTTTTTTCTTTTTTTTTTTTTTTTTTTTTTTTGGCTTTTTGAGACAGGGTTTCTCTGTGTAGCCCTGGCTGTCCTGTCTTGTAGACCAGGCTGGCCTCAAACTCAGAAATCCGCCTGCCTCTGCCTCCCGAGTGCTAGGATTAAAGGCATGCACCACCACACCCGGCTTCAGTGCTACTCTTTTAAAAAGCAAAATTATTTACAAGTCACTAAGTGACCCAGCCTAGACTCCAACTCAAGATCTTCCTGCCTCTTCTGCCAAAGTGCTGTGATTACAGGCAGGTACCCCCACACCTGGCAAGCTTTGTAACTACTAAAAGCAGTGCTGGGGCTTGAGAGAGAGCTCAGTCTGTAAGGTGCCTGCCAGGCTGGGTCTTTTTTTTTTTTTTTTTTACAGATTTATTTATTTATTTTATGTATATGAGCACACTGTGGCTGTACTGATGGTTGTGAACCATCATGTGGTTGCTGGGAATGAAGGTTGCTCGCTCCGGTCAGCCCGGCTCACTCCAGCCTTAAGATTTATTTATTTATTATTATATGTAAGTACACTATAGCTGTCTTCAGATACACCAGAAGAGGGCATCAGATCTCATTACAGATGGTTGTGAGCCACTATGTAGTTGCTGGGATTTGAATTCAGGATCTTTGGAAGAGCAGTCACTGCTCTTACTCGCTGAGCCATCTCTCCAGCCCCTGGGTTCAGATCCTTAACACCTACTCAAAAATGGGGTGCAGGAACATGTGTCTGCAAACCCAGATTTAGGGTTAGGGGAACAGAGAAGAGAATCCTCAGAGTTCATTGGCCAACCATCAGCTTGGCAGAATTCAGTGAGGAGTCCTGTCTCATAAAACAAGGTAACACATGGTTGAGGAGACCTTACAACTTCTGGTCTTCACATACATGTAAGCATACATGCATGCAAACATGCCTGCACACACGTGCAAACATACCTACACACATTCAAACATGCCCGCACACATGCAAACATGCCCGCACATGCATGCAAACATGCCTATACACATGTGAACATGCCTGCATGTGTGCATACTGCACATGTTACTGAGTTGTCAGTTCTTGTCTAGGTACTATGTAAGGCATTGCTTGGTACATGTGTTAGAGATGGGGTTTGGTAACAGGTAATGTCACCAAGTTTCACCATCACTACAACCCCCAGGTCCCTCCACCCCATCACTTCCTCCTGGAAGCCTTTCCTGCACCTGGCTGGACCTGACTAGGTCTGACTGGGTCTGGCTGGGTCTGACTGGGTCTGGCTGGGTCTGGCTGGGTCTGGCTGGGTCTGGCTGGGTCTGGCTGTGTCTGGCTGGGTCTGGCTGTGTCTGGCTGGGTCTGACTGGGTCTGGCTGGGTCTGACTCATCTGGCTGGGTCTGGCTGGGTCTGGCTGGGTCTGGCTGTGTCTGACTGGGTCTGGCTGGGTCTGGCTGGGTCTGACTGGATCTGGCTGGATCTGGCTGGGTCTGGCTGGGTCTGACTGGATCTGGCTGGATCTGGCTGGATCTGGCTGGGTCTGGCTGGGTCTGGTGGCAATGATGTTTGAGGCCTGTTTCGTGTGTACTCTGGTTCTTTGTGGGCTGTTTTGCTTTTCTGTGGGTTTGGTTTGGTTTGGTTTTTGATTTTGTTTTGAGACTGAATCTCACTATGTCGCCCTGCCTGGGGTAGAACTCACTATGTAGACCAGCCAAATCTTGGACTCACAGAGATCTGCTGCCTTTGCCTCAGGGTTAGTATTGGGACTGAAGGCCTGGGACACCAATCAGGTCTGGTAGGGGCTCTTGGTCCTTGTCACACAGAGTGACTCTCATGAATGAGGAAGTAGCTACAAAGAGTGGTTAAGCTGCTTGCCAAAGGTCACAGTACCAGGAACCGGTGAAGCCCTGTGGCTCTGCATCAGCATTCAAACAGTGGCCGTGCCCTCAGGACAGCTTAGGCAGGGGAAGGTAGGGCAACTCTGGTCGGTTTTTTTTTTTGTTTTTTGTTTTTTGTTTTTTTTTTGTTGTTGTTGTTTTTCATTTTAGGAGCAAAGGGTTTGTGACTTCTCCTTTAACTACTAGTTCAGAAATGAAATTCCTAGTTCCTAGAGTCCTGGAAGACTGAATCGCAGCCCATAAAGATGCGTATATTCCTAGTCCCCAGAGCACGTGACCCTGTGGAGACAGCACGAGATGTGTTCAGTGTTGAACGAGTGTAGACACGTCACCTCACAGAGGAGGCATGCTGAGTTTATGGACGTTCTGTCGGGTTGAAGTTTGAGTAGGTGGCCCAGCAGTTCATGCTAAATACTCTTGTAGCCTGGGGGGCTGGGGGGTAAGGGGGTTAGGGTGGGGGGTAAGAGACGGGGAGTGGGAGTATGGTAGGGTGGGAGTTGGGGTTGGGGTGGAGGATGGAAGTGGGATGGGGTGGGGGCTAGGGGGTAGGAGTGGGGTGCGGTAAGTTAGGGGTATGGAGGGAAGTTTGTATAGAAGTCCTCTTCAGGGCTGAGCACTTAGCTGTCTCGGCTCTTTGACCAGTTAGTCGTCCCTGCAATTAAATGTTGGCCATCCCAGGAAGAAACTTATCTGGCCAAGGTTGAAGGCAACACTCATCTATGCATAGAAGCATAAATATTTAGAAGGTACACTGACAGCATGTCATTTAGTGAAGTGTACTGGCTGGTTTTGTGTGTCAACTTGACACAAGCTAGAGTTATCACAGAGAAAGGAGCTTCAGGTGAGGAAATGCCTCCATGAGATCCAGCTATAAGGCATTTTCTCAATTAGAGATCAAGGTGGGAGGGCCCAGTGTGGGTGGGGCCATCTCTGGGCTGGTAGTCTTGGGTTCTATAAGAGAGCAGGCTGAGCAAGCCAGGGGAAGCAAGCCAGTAACAAACATCCCTCTATGGCCTCTGCATCAGCTCCTGCTTCCTGACCTGCTTGAGTCCCAGTCCTGACTTCCTTGGTGATGAACAGCAGTGTGGGAAATGTAAGCAGAATAAACCCTTTCCTTCCCAACTGCTTCTTAGTCATGATGTTTGTGCAGGAATAGAAACCCTGACTAAGACACAAAGCAAAGGTAGTAGGGCTCCTACCTATGGCCTGTTACCTGTGACCTATGACCTCTTCAGCCATGACCTTTTAACCAGGTTTACACCATCAAGCCTGAAATCTTTCCAAGACAAAAGCAGTTGGTCGCCCCTGTAATGTCTGTGCCACTATTTCTGGGTGAGCACATCTCACCTGGCGGGCCAGCATGGCAGGTTGCTGGACCATCTCCATCTTTTCTTGGCCACTGGCCTGCATGGCACTTTTCAGCCCTTTGAAAACTATCCACCAGAGAGTGAGTTTTCAGGTAAATTTCAACCTCACTGCCCTGTGTTCTGTATCCAAAGTGTGTTGTGTCTTAGCAATTGGTCCTATCATTAAGTTCTGGTAGGTACCCAAGAGCGATAGTAGATTGGTTCCTTGACCAATACCTCCTAAAGTGGTATCCAAAAACTCTCGAATTGAGATTTTCATGTAATAACCCATCCATGTAGGGTCCCTGTGTTCAAAGCCCTCCTATTAGAAAACAATAATGTTTTAAGAAAAATCTATGTAATCTATAATATGGCATTGGCTGGAGAGATGGCTCAATGGCTAAGAGCACTGACTGCTCTTCCAGAGGTCCTGGGTTCAATTCCCAGCAACCACATGGTGGCTCACAACCATCTGTAATGGGATCTGATGCCCTCTTCTGGTGTGTCTGAAGACTGCAACAGTGTACTCACATACATAAAATAAATAAATAAATCTTTATAACATGGCATGTAGAAGCACATTGCAGGGAGGTTTTTATGTATTCAATTAATGGTAGAAACTATAAAGAAAAAGAAGCAGATTAAAAATATTTTGTTTTTGTTTTTGTTTTTCGAGACAGGGTTTCTCTGTGTATCCCTGGAACTCACTCTGTAGACCAGGCTGGCCTCGAACTCAGAAATCCACCTGCCTCTGCCTCCCAAGTGCTGAGATTAAAGGCGTGTGCCACCACTGCCCGGCTTAAAAATAATTTTTTGAGAGTGGATCTAGCTATGCAGACCAGGATAGCCACAAATGCATACAGTCTTTCTGCCTCAGCCTTTCAAATGTTATTCTATAGGTCTAAGCCAACATACCACCTCAAAGTAGATTTAAATAAAAACGTATAAATATAGCTGTTGGGGGTGGCATATGCCACCTAACACTTCAAATCTGAGGCAGGAAGACCAGGAGTTCAAGGTTAGCCTCAGCTACATCGTGAGTTCAAGGCCAGCCTGGGCTACGTGATGATAATTTGTCTCTAAAACGAAAGCTAACAGCACTTAAATTGTTGGTAGCTAAATAACACTTACAGCAGAGGGGTAGCATTGTCTATATATAGAGAAAGAATGCTCTCAAGTCAGCAAGAGAGAT
This sequence comes from Mus pahari, assembly GCF_900095145.1. Lineage (NCBI taxonomy): Eukaryota > Metazoa > Chordata > Mammalia > Rodentia > Muridae > Mus > Mus pahari. Next base: position 3,866,425 of record NC_034612.1, read on the forward strand.
AATTGGCTTGCCTTGGTGGAGCACTGAGGGACAAAGTGGAGGCATGCAGTGAAGAAATTAACACAAAGGCCAAGAACATGTGAAAATGCATGCAGGTCTGGGACAAGGGCGGGGTCAGCGAGTCCAGTGTAAAATCTCCTCATAGTCAGGGTGGGGTGGATTCTGAGGTGATAATATTTCAGATGTACCAACTCTTTCACACAGTGGTTGCATTTTTTTTAAAAAAAGATTTATTTATTTATTCATTTATTTTATGTGTATGAGTACACTGTAGCTGTACAGATGGTTGTGAGCCTTCATGTGGTTGTTGGGAATTGAATTTTTAGGACCTCTGCTCACTCCAGTCAGCCCCACTCGCTCCCAACAACTCCGCTCCCTCAGCCCCTGCTCACTCTGGCCCAAAGATTTATTTATTATTATATCTGAGTACACTGTGGCTGACTTCAGATGCACCAGAAGAGGGCGTCTGATCTCATTACGGGTGGTTGTGAGCCACCATGTGCTTGCTGGGATTTGAACTTGGGACCTTCGGAAGAGCAGTTAGTACTCTTAACCACTGAGCCATCTTGCCAGCCCATGATTGCATTTTTTTTTTTAAAAACCTTTATTTATTTATTTATTTATGTATTTTTGGTTTTTCAAGACAGGGTTTCTCTGTGTAGCCCTCAGACTCAGAAATCCACCTGCCTCTGCCTCCCAAGTGCTGGTATTTATTTATTTTTAATGACTTATTAGTTCTTGTTTTATATGCTTTGGTATTCTGCCTGCATATGTGTGTGTCTGCAAGGGTGTCAGATCCCCTGGAAATGGTGTTACAGATGGTTGTGAGCTGCCGTGTGGGTGCTGGGAATTGAACCCAGGTCCTCTGGAAGAGCAGCCCCTTTGCTTACCCACTGAGTCTTTCCAGCCCTAGGGGTTACCTTTTTAGAAGTTGATCCTGGATGAGCAATTAAATGAGGGCACCAGAAAGACATCCAGGACAGCTGCTTGAAGGATCGGAAAATAAGAAAGGAAGCCAGACAGGATGGTTCCTTCCTGCAGTTCTAGAGTTTGGGAGGCTGAGGCAGGAGGATGGACGTCTATAGTCTATAGTCCAGGTCTGTTTGAACTAACTAATGAGACCATGTCTCAAAACAAAACAGACAAATAAAAGGGGGAAGAGAGAGAGAGCGAGAGAGAGCGAGAGCGACAGAGAGCACAAGCAAGTCAGGAGGCAGAGTGCTTGACCAGCATGCAGGAAGCCCTGGGTCTCATCCCCAGCGTTCACCAGGCAGCGTGGTCCAGCACACCTCTAGTCCTGGCATGTAGGAGGCAGAGGCAGTAGGACCAGACCTTCAAGGCCATCCTCAGCTTGGCAGCAAGTCAGAGGCCGGTGTGGCCGTCGAGAGACTCTAACCAGACTCCAGGCAGAGGCCTTGTTTACTGGCCGCCTCTCCTTCCTACCACGCCTTTTGACTTGAGAATTCTCTCCAGTTCTGCTCTAGCCTTGAGTGTGGGTTGTTCATCAACCAGGCAGTGGATGGAAAGACCTTCTACACTGGCTGGCTTCCATTGCTCCGGGGCCTCTGACCTCAAGGGTTGTCACTTTGAGCCTTTTCTGAGTGACCTGGGGAGGTAACGTCTCACCAGAAGGATGGAGGGAGAGGAAGAGAGACAGAGAGAGAGAGATCCAGAGAGATAAAGACAAAGAGACACACCAAGAGACAGAGAGACATTGAGACAGACAGACAAAAACAGAGAGGGAGATTGAGCTGTAGTTTGTCTAGTTTGGGCCTAAGGACATTCTCATTCAAACATTCTGACCGGGCATGTCATAATTTCCGGTGGGCATATGCAGTAGAGTAGAGCCAGTGTTGGGTCCTTTGGCAGGCACACACTTGGCTCTCAGGCCACTGGATCCCAGCTCCGATGTGACGGTCGTGAAGGACAGCAGATACCTGAAAGGGCTGGCTCAGCCGAAGTGCTCAGAACTGCTCTCCTCTGATCGCCCAGACACAGAGCTCTGGGGGAATGGGAATCAGGAAGGGACGCAGCGCAGCTCACTCTCGTGAACCTGAGTGCATCGGAGTCAACGAGGAACTTGGCAGGGGTTGCAGGGTCTGAGAGACTGTTCTAAGCGTGGGAAGTAAGAAGTCAAAACTGGGCTGTGTCCTGGGTGCTTGTTACTGTTATGTAAGAACAGGCTCGGGCTATACCGCAGCGGCACAGTGCCTGCCTAGCCTGCCTAGCCTGCCTGTGGCCCCAGGCTCGCTCCCCTGTTACCTCCTTCACTGTCTTCCTCTGAGGTGGATGTTGCTGAAGTAGAAGCAGGTAGTAGAGACTGGATTGTCACAACTCCTCCCCCTCCCTGGACCTCACTCAGCATCCTTATCTGTTCAGCCAGATGTGTTTTGGTCTCACCGGCTCCTGGTTGGAGGTCTAGCCTTGGCAGTGGAAAGGACCTAGGATCCCGCTGCTTCCTCCCATCTCTGGGATACTGAAGCAGAGAGCCACACATCCTCACAGCCCGGGCAGGCGTCTCTTCTCGGCCTCATCCGTCCAGCATCCCAGAACAGCAGTGAGCTAACTGGCTGGCGGGGAAGGCCCTGTCCTGTGCCTTTGGCCCACGGTGGTGGCCCAGGGAACGGTCCTCCCCTCTGCTGGGGTGCAGCAAGGGGCGGGTGGCAGGGGTGGGGGTGGGGGTGGGGGTGGGGGTGGGGGAGAGAGGCTCATCTCCAGCTGGCTTGTGCCTGTGAACCCCTCCCTCCCCCCAGGCCTGTCCACAGGGGCTTGGGATCAGCCAGAAAAGTCAAGCTGCTCACTGGAGCGAGGACACATAAGGTTCCTTGGCCAGACTGAGTCCTGCTCCTGGAGAAACACAGTGCCCAGCCCCACCCCTTGCTCTGTGCCCCCTCTACTGCTGAAGACTTTGACCTTGTGTTCCAGTCCTGGCTGGTGGGCAGAGGGCTGAAGTCAACACAGCTCAGAGAGTCAGGAGTGGTCCTGCTGGAACCTGCACCCCCAGGTCATTTTTCTCCCAACGCCTGGCAGCAGTGGTAAGTGAAGGCCGAGACAGGGGACAGAACGACATGGTGTCTTCCCCAGAGTCCTCTCCAGGTCAACAATCTGCGCTTAACATCAGCGCCTGAGATTGGCGACCCAAAAAAGGAGAGACTTGGGAAAATGTCACTCTGAGAGATGACACCGTACCCCCCTGTCAGGAGGGAACAGCAGGTTCAGAACACTGCCTCTAGAAGTCTCAGTTTTCCTTCTCCGGAACACGGAATCTTTGAACAAAGTTTTGTTTTGTTTTGTTTTGTTTTGTTTTGTTTTGTTTTGTTTATGCTACTGGTTGATTGATTTGGTATAGGGTGGTGGGAATTCACACATGCCATGCTCTGTAGGTGGAGGTCAAAGGGCAACTTTTGGGACTGAGTTCTCTCTTGGCACCACGAGGATCTCAGGAGTGTAACTCAGCTGGTCAGGCTTGGTGGCAGGCACCTTTACCAGCAGAGCCATCTTGAAGTCTCTGCATGTGGGATCTTTTTGTTTGTTTGTTTTTTGTTTTGTTTGTTATTTTGGTTTTTGAGATAGGGTTTCTCTGTGTAGCCCTGGCTGTCATTCTGTAGACCAGGCTGGCCTCGAACTCAGAAATCTGCCTGCCTCTGCCTCCCAAGTGCTGGGATTAAAGGTGTGCGCCGAGTGTGGGATCTTAACTTGTCCATCTCACAGGGTAAATTTGAGGATTAGAAGACAGATGGATAGACAATGCCCGGCACTGAGCTGTATCAAATAAACCCTCCCTAAACAGTCTTTATCAGTACGCTGGGGAGGGGGCTTGATTATTAATGTCTCATAACCATTATTCTAATTTAAAGATTAAACTGGGAATATCAACCGCACAAGGTACAGTCACATGGTGTATGGAGCCCTGCAGAACTGGCTTGTGTTCATCTCTGTGCCTCCTCATTCCGGCTTTTTGGTTTCACTAGGCCTTCGTGTTCTAGTCGTGACGGTCAGAGGCACAGGCCGCCTCCTCTGATTGCTTTCTAGGGGACAAAGGTTATAAGCAGAGAGACAAAGAAAAGAAGTCAGGACCGGCTGCTGGCTGCCGTGAGGTTCATTCAGGCTGAACTCGGTGAGATCCGGCGTCCCACATGGGCAGTGCGGCCTCGAGTTGTGCGGCCTTGGCTTCAACTTCTGTTGCTGGTTTAGGATGATTGACGAGGCCGTCTGTCTCAGAGATGGGGAGCTGTGAGGGGGAAGGGGTTGCGTTGTCTCCATTGCGTTTTGTGTCTTAGTGATGGTAGGGTCCAAATAGGCTCTCCTGTCCCATGCTTATATTGACTTTATAATCTCTCTGTCTCTGCCTCTGTGTGTGTGTATCTCTGTCTCTGTCTGTCTGTCTCTCCCATTCTCTCTCTCTTGTCTGTCTGTCCATCTGTCTGTCTGTCTCCCTCTCTGATATATGCTGTAACTTCGCTGGTTCATCTTCCAGGACACACACTCCAAGCATGCTTGGTTAGAATAACTGGCCAGAAAGCAGAATTGCACCACTAACAAAACTGTCAGCAACCACCAGGAAATGGTTGACTTAATAACAGAGCTATGTACGCACAGGCCCAGAAGTTCATTACTGCATGCGTGAATGATGTTACCTGAGGCTAGACCATGGCTTCTATGGTCTGGCTCCTGCTCCTAATGAGGACCACGTGCCTTTATACAGTACTTTAATGACAGTTACTCTCATCAGTGTCAAATGTCAGGGCGCAGAGTCTTTCCACTCCAATGCTCTCCCACTGACGGTCCCCAAAATGGTGCGTTCAGGTTTGAAACAGCAGGACTCCCAAACATAGGCTATTTGTCTGCCCCTGCCTCATCCTCGGGTTTTTCAAATCATGTAACTAACCTGAACACAGGGCACCACAGTTGGGCTAGCCGGGGCTCTGTTTGTCTGGAACAGGTTGTCTTGGGTCATAATCTCAGTGGCTTCCACTGAAAATGGATACATCTCCTCTAGGGTTGTTATGAAGGTCTTGATAGGTTATGTGTGGACAGTTCACACAGACACACAGACATACACATGGGCAGACTCACACACAGAGGGACACACAATCACACATACAGATACATAGATATACACACAGGCATGCCCACAGAGACAGACAGACAGACAGACACACACACAAAGATACACACAGACACATGCACACATGCACAGAAACACACACAGAGGGATACACGACCACACATGCAGATACATAGACACGCCCACAGACACACCCACACACAGAGGGATACACACAAACATGCATACAGACACACACACACACATACACACACAGCTGGAAACCAGGCAGCTGCAGCCCTACCTCCACAGAGACAGTTCTCTCCCGCCCCCCCTCCCCCCCAGGAAATGATCCTCTCCTCACAGCCCTGGCTCAGGTAAGGTCTCGCCTTTCCTTGTTTTCCTATCTGCAAAGGGATGTCTAGTTCCTCCTTGAAGTTCTGCACAGCTAGGACCAGCATGGCGCTCGCCACTCTCTGCCCCTTCCAACTGGTTCCGGAAGCCATCATTAGAACGACTTCACATGGCTCTGGGTTTGCCCTCCCACAGCCAAGCTTTGATACAAAGTTTCTTCTTTGTCTTGTTTGTTTGTTTTGTTTTGCTTTGTTTTTTCGAGGCAGGGTTTCTCTGTGTAGCCCTGGCTGTCCTGGAACTCATTCTGTAGACCAGGCTGGCCTCGAACTCAGAAATCCGCCTGCCTCTGCCTCCCAAGTACAGGGATTAAAGGTGTGGGCCATCACCACCTGGCCCCCTTTCACTTTTGAGGCAGGAAGTTACTATGTAACCTCTGGCCTTGAACTCGCAATTCTCCTGCCTCAGCCTTTTGAGCACTAAGATCACAAGTGTACATCAGGTCCCCCTCCCCTTCTCTCTGGGCACCTCGGCGCCTTAGCTGTAAACTGCGGCTTGTATGAGCTCCCAAGCACCCAAGAGTTTCCTCGTTGGTGTGTGTATCCACTGTCTGTCCCAGGCTGGGATGAAGGGAGCAATGGGCCAGAGTCGTCCTCCCACCGAGTGTGCTGCCTTGGGAAAGGAGGGGTTTTGTCAACCTGCAAGTGTGCAGACAGTGGACAGGCTCAGTTCACACTGAGCAGTTCCCTGGCTTCCCTGAGTTCTCTTGGCTCAGACACTGAAAATGCACAGCTCAGAAAGGAGCACCCTAACCCTGGGCAGGCTGGGAGCTACTCTCTTATCCAGACCAGTCTAGGGACTCAGCCAGGCTCACACAGTCAGTGTGTGTCAGAGGTAGGCTAAGCTAAGCATGTCTGGCCTGCTAATCCAGCACACTATGAGCTTCTAATATTGTGTACTATGAACTGTGTATTGAGTACTGAGTACTAAGTAATGTGTACTGAGTACTTGTGCTGGGTACTATGTGCTATATACTGAGTACTTGTACTGGGTAATACTGTGTGCTATACACTGTGTACTTGTACTGTTATATACTATATGCTAAGTACTGAGAACTTATACCTGGTACTAAGTTCTGTGTATGGAGTACTTGTACGCTGTGCACTGTGTACTTGTATACTAAGTACTTGTACCGGGTACTTTATGCTGTGTACTGAGAACTCGTACTATTATATACTGTGTGTTGTGTACTGAGTACTTGTACCAAATACTATGTTCTGTGTACAGAGTACTTGTACTATATACTGTGCACTGTGTACTTGTATACTGAGTACTTGTACTGGGTACTGTTTGTTGTGCACTGAGTAATTGTACTATTATATACTGTGTACTGTATGCTGTGTACTGAGTACTTGTACTATTATATATGGGGTACTATGTGCTGTGTACTGAGTACTTATAGTATTATATACTGGGTACTGTGTGCTGTGTACTGAGTACCTGTACTATTATATACTGGGTATTGGGTACTTGTACTGTATATACTGTGTGCCGTGTACTGAGTGCTGAGTACTTGTACTGGGCACTGGTTACCATGTACTGAAGGTCTCCCAGGCACCATAACAGGAACCACTTGGCATCGAATCCTCAAGACAGCTGATGAGACTGGAGCTACTCCTGTTTTGCTAATGAAGTGGTGGGGGGGGAAAGGGGGGAGGAGAGGGGAAGAGGACCGGGGAGGGAGGGGCCGTTCCCTAAACCCCCAGCACCCAAGCACAGGCTTCAAGCTGCCACCTTCTGTTTATGGACTGGGCACCAATTTGGCATCTGAAAGCCCAGCAGAGTCCAGCTTTTGTGGCCTGCCGCCACCCTCGCTTTGTAAAACTAGGCCATATTGAGAATGATCCACTGTTCAGGGCCCCAGGCCCACGTTGCCAGGAGCCGGGGTCTGAGGGAGGCCAGCCGAGTGTAGAGGGGGCAAGAGTTTGGCCCTTCCCGGACACACACAGTCCCCTTGTTCTGCCTCGCAGGAGCTGTCTGAATAGAGCAAGGTCAGCGGCTAGGCCTAAACATCTGAAGGTGTAGCCGCTCTGGAATCCAAGGCAGGCCTAGTCTTCTGCCGGAAGAGCAAGTTCTGAGGGCAAACCCCCGTGTCAGGCATGCTCAAAGCCGCAATGGCTAGCTGGCAGCGTGGCGCATAGTAGAGGTGCGGAATTTACTTGAACTGGAGTTAAATTCCATCACCAACACTTACTGGAGATGTGGGGGTAGGGCACTTTTCCATTCTGAGCCTCAGTTTCCTTATCTGTAAAATGGGACTAAAAACAGAAACCCTGACCTCAGAAGGACACCGGAGGCTTAGGTACAAGGATATGTGACGCTGTAGTTCTGGCGCAGGAGCACAGTAGGTGTTCGCCGAGGTCGGCATTCTGTACAACTGGAGCCGTTTGGCTACTGGTGTCACAGCTGTCCACCTCTGAGCTATGTTTAAGCCGCAGCTCAGGGAGCATGGTACCCAGGGCTGACAGCTAGCAGGGATGAGCTCTGCTATTTGAAGCCAGTACTTCCTGACCACCAGACTACCCTGAATACTGGTGGTTGGGTGTAGTGTTCCTGCCTGCACGCAGACCGG
>NC_034612.1:3880404-3890928 GCF_900095145.1 Mus pahari
GTAGCTGGGCAGTGGCGGCACATGTCTTTAGACCCAGCACTTGGGAGGCAGAGGCAGGCGGATTTCTGAGTTCGAGGCCAGCCTGGTCTACAAAGTGAATTCCAGGATAGCCAGGGATACACAGAGAAACCCTGTCTTGGAAAAAAAAAAACACTAAAACAAAACAAAGCAAAAAAGTGAAATCGACCTTGAAAAAGAATCAGATGACTGCCTCTTACATGCTAGAATCTTGGGCTCCTGATGTCACCAGTGAAAGGGACTTGGCAGGGTATGGTGCTCCCTAAGCCGCCAGGAGCCCAGGGTGATGGTGGTGATGACTGGGACCCTCCGTCTTCTGTCTTACAGGTTGGTGTGATGCGCGTGGCCGTGATTGGAGCCGGAGTCATTGGGCTCTCCACAGCCCTCTGCATTCACGAGCGTTACCACCCAACACAGCCACTGCACATGAAGATCTATGCAGATCGCTTCACCCCGCTCACCACAAGCGACGTGGCCGCGGGCTTCTGGCAGCCTTATCTCTCCGACCCCAGCAACCCTCAGGAGGCGTGAGTGGGGGTTCCGTGGGGCAATGTGGGGGCCCACAGAGGGAGCCTCTCACCACAGTCTTTACCCTAGTGGAAGCCTTGACCTGGCTTGCCTTGTGTTCTAGAGCTTTTGGGTAGAGGGGGTGGGAGCTAAGAGCACTGACCGCTCTTCCTGAGGTCCTGAATTCAATTCCCAGCAGCCACATGGTGGCTCACAACCATCTGTAATGGAATCTGTTGACTTCTTCTTGTGTATCTTTTTTTGTTTGTTTGTTTGTTTGTTTGTTTTGATACAGGGATTCTCTGTGTAGTACTGGCTGTCCTGGAACTCACTCTGTAGACCAGGCTGGCCTCGAACTCAAAGATCCGCCTGCCTCCGCCTCCCAAGGGCTAGGATTAAAGGTGTGCGCCACCACTGTCCAGCTTCTTCTTGTGTATCTTAAGACAGCTACAGTGTACTCATATATAAGTAAAATAATTCTTAAGAAATTGTACTCAGAAGAACAAACACCCAGGGACAGGAAGCATTTGGCTGTTGTCCTAACTCAGACGGCGACTGTCTCTTTCCCCATTGACTGGGGTCTGACGCTACTCTGTTTTATTTTCTCGAGACAGGGTTTCTCGGATCAGTCTTGGCTGTCCTGGAACCCACTCTATAGGCCAGGCTGGTCTCGAACTCACAGAGATCTGTCTACCTCTGCCGAGTGGTAGGATTTAATTGAGTAGTCTGAAGCAAAGGAGGTAGGTGAGGGTCTCAGCTTCAGGTCATCAACGCCTTAGAAACAGCAGGGAGTCTTTGTGTAACTAAGGTTTTACTGGGCACACACGCGCACACGCGCGCACGCGCACACGTGTGTGTGTGTGTGTGTGTGTGTGAATGTGTGTGTGTATGTGTGTGTATGTGTATGTGTGTGTGTATACGTGTATGTGTATGTGTGTGTATGTGTGAATGTGTGTATATGTGTATGTGTGTGTGTATGTGTGTGTGTATGTGTGTGTGTGTGTGAATACATTTACATAAGGTCTTACAAGGCAGGCAGCTAAGAAGACTTTAATTCCTTGATGTAAACTCAGGTTTTAGAGTAATTGGTGGACCAGACTCAAGTGTGCTGTCTCTTACACTTCCAGGGAGTGGAACCAGCAAACCTTTGACTACCTGCTGAGCTGCCTCCATTCTCCAAACGCTGAAAAGATGGGCCTGGCCCTAATTTCAGGCTACAACCTCTTCCAACATGAAGTTCCGGTGAGCCACGGGGCACATAAGCCATGGTACAGAGAAACTACAGAATGAGACCATTCCGTGGGTAGAAAGAAAGGCTTATTGGGGACTAAGTCACCCAGGCTATCCATGCGGGGGTGGGTGGGAGGGGTAGTGGGAGACACAGAGAACGGCGAGAGATTGTCTAGACTGACTGGAACCCCAAGATAATTGACCCATGAGGGAAGGTTAAGAGACTCTCTTGGAGGACTAAGGGTGGTTCCTATTCTGCTTGTTGGATGAACAGAAGCCCACCTTTGGGCTTGTATACCCCACAGCAATCCTTCTGTTTACCCTGCCTAAGTCCTTCTATTTAGGACAATGTTACTGGCACTGCTGTCTGGATGGAGGATTTGGACCTAACAGGACGCAGACAGAGCTGGGGTTCTGAGCTAGAGGACTACTCAGAGGTCATAGACTTAAGGGTCCAGATTAGTTTATCTATTATCTATCTATCTATCTATCTATCTATCTATCTATCTATCTATCTATTATCTATCTATCTATCTATCTATCTATCTATCTATCTATCTATATATTATCTATCTATCTATCTATCTATCAATCTATTTTTTTTAAGATTTATTTATTTATTATATGTAAGTACACTGTAGTTGTCTTCAGACACTCCAGAAGAGGGCGTCAGGTCTTGTTACGGGTGGTTGTGAGCCACCATGTGGTTGCTGGGATTTGAACTCNGGACCTTCGGAAGAGCAGTCGGGTGCTCTTACCCACTGAGCCATCTCACCAGCCCCTCTATCAATCTATTATCTATCTATCTATCTATCTATCTATCTATCTATCTATCTATCTATCTATATATTATCTATCTATCTATCTATCTATCTATCTATCTGTCTGTCTATCTATCTATCATCCATTTATTTTGGTGGCATTGAGGGTCAGGTCTTTGTGTGTCCTAGGCAAGTATCTTGCCACGGAGCTACGCCCAGCCTCAGGTCGACTGAGACGGCTGTCTCTACCCTACTCCTGGTCATACTCTGATGATAAGTGAGAGGACTTGAGGCTGACTGTGTGAGTTCGGATCTCAGCTCTCCCTCCTAGCCATAAGATTCAGATAAATGACTTGGCCTCTCTCAGGCCTGTCTGTAAGGATGCACAGCACCCACCCCAGTGACTGGGTGGGAAGGTGAAACAACAGAGCCAGAGAAACAAAGGCTTCAAGCAGTGTCTGCCACAAGCCAGCATCGTCTGAGTGTCCTTCCGATAACCCAGTCCACCTGCCCCTGTGAGCCCATCTCTGCTTCCTCCTCAGGACCCTTTCTGGAAAAACACAGTCCTGGGATTCCGGAAGCTGACCCCCAGAGAGATGGACATGTTCCCTGATTATGGGTAAGATTCCTGTCAAGTGAAAGGAAGAAAAAGGAAACACCATGGCTGTTCCTAGGTGTGGTGGAGGAGAAGGTTTATTATAGATGCATGCGCTAGCATAGCCAGGGGCAGACACAACCGGGAGAGTCCAGAGTGGACATGACCAAAAGGAGCTGGGCCCTGTGAGGAGTTGGGGGGAGGAGAGGGGGAGAGAAAATGGAGAGGGGGGACCAGGTACAGCAGCCAGGAGACCCAAGGTATAGAAGGGGTGAATAGCCAAAATGGTTGGATTACATAGAGAAGAGCAGGCCAGACCCCTGGGCTGAGAGTTCAGGGTACGGGATGGGGTATAGAAGCCATACCCTGTAACAGGTAGGGAATCAGGGATGCTGGGGGAACCTGGAGGCCAGGTCCATTCACGCCAGGGTCTGAGACTTAACACCTGTCATGGGCAAAGACACTGGGGCATGACAATTCAGACAGAACTGTGTAGAAGACGGCAAGATCAGGAGCTCCAATCTCCCACCCCATCTCTGTCCTGGATCCCCCGGTACCCTGTGCTTCTGATGTCCAGCCCCTTCCTGGGGTTCTAGGTGCACTGGGCTTTGGGATGAAATGCCAACCAGCTTTGCACACTTGACACATGTTATCTATGAGGAAGGGCTTGTTCTAGCTCATGTGGTGTTTGCCACAGCAGCTCGTATCACAATCGAGCCATGAGAAGGGGCAATGGGGCTCCCACTGTGGCCTTGGAAGGAAGCACTTGTTGGTTTAAGGATTATTCCCTGAGACTCACCTTCTCATCTCATCAGCTCTCTAGGCTACCACCTCAGAGACCGAATCTGAGCCTATGGCCCCTGAGGGATGTTCAACATTTAAACCAAAGCCCTCCATGTTGTTAAACCACTCTCTCAGATGAGGAAACGGAACTTCAGAGAGGCTGAGTGACTTCCCAGAGCTCCTCACTTGACCCCAATCCTCAAACCTCACATCTACTTGCATATCCCAGGATGCCATGGTTTGATAGGAAATTTTTCCTTGCATTGAGCCGAACCCTCACTGTTACCCCACAAATGCCGCCTAGGGGCTCAGCTCTATCCATTTTTGGGCAGTCAGAATAACACCAAGCCAACCTTCAAACAGGCAGACTCTGACCACTTTACCCTCTCTGACTCTAGCTATGGCTGGTTCAACACAAGCCTCCTTCTAGAGGGGAAGAGCTACCTGCCATGGCTGATTGAGAGGTAAGACCTTAAACTTCCTTTGAGAAGGAAAAGCCCCAGGGACCAAGGAGTGAGAGAGTAGGAGACAAACTCCAAGCTGAAGGTGACCTTGGGGTGTGGAGTGGGAGCTGTCTCTGGTCCTGATCACCACCGTGGGCTGAAGCCATGGTTCTGTGTCCCGCAGAGCATCAACCCAGATTTCGGTTGTTATACTTCATGCTCATACAATAGTTTAAAATGGATTGAAATGCTCTTCTAGATCTATTTACATGGTTTGCATACATTTTCTTTAAAACATTTCTCTCCCTTTCCCTTTTTCTTGTCTAACTGCTCTTACCAGCATCCCTAGAACAATGTTAAGTGATGCAGGCAAGAACGGATGTCCCTGTCTTACCGCTGATGTTTTAATATATAGATCTTGTAGCGTTCCCCATTAGCGAACATTAGCTTGGGGATCGCATGCATTTATATTAAAGGAGACTTTATACATTCCCTATATCTTGTAAAGATTTTTTAAAACCTCTGAAACGAACGGAGACTCTTGTAGGTCTGGAAAGACTTTGTAAAATATGGCCCTCAGGATTCTATTCTGTATTTACTGAATCAGAACCCGCAGGGCGAGGGATCAGATTTTTTTTTTTCTTTGTCTTTGTCTTTGTCTTTTTGAGACTACATAGCCCTGGCTGTCCTGGAACTCACAGAGATCCACTATCCCTGCTTCTCAGGTGTGGGGATTGATGGAGAGTCTCATGTCTAGTAGGTTCAGAATTTTATATGTCAATACATTCTCTGGGTGAGTGTAGCTATCAGCCAATCTTGGGAACCGTGTGTGTGAGACCTCTGGGGACACACATACATGACTACTCATGCCACACGGGAAACCCACAATGGACTAAAGCGATTGTTACATTGAACTCCAACTTGGTGAGTCAATGAATTTACTGAGTTAGCAACAGGAGTATGGGTAAGGGGTCAGTTACAGGAGTCCAGATGACTCAGTGGCCGTTGTATCAAAAAAAAAAAAAAATCCCAATGCAGGTGTGAGCTGTAACCCCGGAGCTCCCTGCTCTCTCTGCACAGCTGCACAATGGGAGAATCTCCCCTGGGCTGCTCAGCTGGCCATTGCTTGCCTAACCTTGGGGAGGCGTCTAATGAATCTCGTGTGTTCCGGGACATGTAAAGTTTGTTACTTTGTGTATCTCAGGAGCGTCCCCACTGCTTCCAGGAGACAATGTTACAAACCTGAGGGAATTGTAACACAGCAAACCATTACCCTGACACTGCCCTGATACTTACTACTCTTGTCCTTGGGACATTGGGACATCTCCCCAGCCTCTTTCCAAGTGTCTTATCATGATGAAATTACATAGTTACCCTTCCGATTGTTATACTTTCTAGTTTTTTAAAAAAAGATTTATTTATTTTATGTAGATGAGTACACTGTAGCTGTAGTTGTAAGCCTTCATGTGGTTGTTGGAGACTGAACTTTTTAGGACCTATGCTCCCTCCACTCAACCCAGCTTGCTCTGGTCAACTCCGCTCGCTCAAACCCAAAGATTTATTTATTATTATACATAACTACACTGTAGCTGTCTTCTGACACACCAGAAGAGGAGGTCAGATCTCATCACAGATGGTTGTGAGCCACCATGTGGTTGCTGGGATTTGAACTCAGGATCTTCGGAAGAGCAGGCAGGGCTCTTACCCATTGAGCCATCTCGCCAGTCCTACTTTCTAGTTCTTTTGATGGGTTTTCAGGTCTAGGATCAAACCGAGGGCCTCAGATTCCTTGGGAAGGCATGCCACTACTGAGTCAGATCCACAGAGCCCTTCTCTGGGACATTAAAAGACAGGAATGGATGCCCCCCAGGGCCCACTCTGGTGTCATGCTCTGACAAAGGTGCATTTGACATTGGTTCATCTCTGCCTCCCCACCCCCAGTCTCCTAAAGTTCATCCCTTTTGATATAAACCGACACGGTGACAACAGACTGTAATGAGAGACAGAGTCTGGTCTTATGTCCCAAAGTCTCGGTGAACAGCTCACTCCATGACCTTTAGGAAGACCCTTCTCCATCAGCTCAGTGATGGACTGGAGCTGCCAGAGAAGACCTTGCTTTCAAAGAGGTAATTTTCAGAGCAGTGGTCCAGCTGGTGTATCCGAGTGGAGCTAATGTCCCCATGGGAATGTCCCCTGTGCTGCCCTCTAGGAGGAAGTGGCAGAGAAGTGAATTTGGGGATGTTTTGATGTGTCTTCTCATCCCAGGTTAATGGAGAGGGGAGTGAAGCTTATCCATCGGAAGGTGGGGTCTCTCGAAGAGGTGAGTGGCGGGGGTGTGAGGGGATGGAGGAGGGAGGAAGGAAGATGCTCCCTGTTGCTGGGTGGGAGACCCCCTTCTTAGACTCTCAGGACCCCTGTAGGCCTGTTCCAGGCTCTAACCCCAGGAGGACTTGGGCATTCTGAGGGAGGTGTCTGCCTTGATATTGATGGTAAGGGAACAAAGGAATCGAAGTGGCCAGAGGGACTGGTTATATCTGTCTCCCAGACATGTTTTAGAGTTGGGGACACCTCATCCTGGAGTCAGTTCTACTCCACTCCCCAGTTCAGACCCTTCCATGCTTCCCATGACATCTGGGCTGATATTTCTGCAGTTGTCCAGGGACTCAGCTCAGACCACAGGCATACCATCACCACATGGTGATGAGGGCAGGGCCACTATATCCTAACAGCTCAGCTCTGTGGTTTCATTTAGTCCCAGAATGCAGAGCAATGCTTGGCACAGGGAAAGTGTAACATGTCCAGCTGCTGGGGTCAGGTATAGCGCTGATGGACACCTGAGGTCTGTGGTTGATTCTGAGATGGTTTTCCTCCGTGCCTTTAAGACGGTACACACGTAGCAATGTACATGTCCAAGAAGGCCTTGGGGGAGTCACCAGGGATGGGCTGGAAGCATGGGGGTGCATCCTGTGACTGACTTGACAAGTACTCTGGCTACAAGCAGAGTTGAAGCAAGTGTCCCGGCAGAGAGAAGACAAGAGGACAGGCTAAAGAGGGATCTCATGGGCGGTGGTGCCGTCTTGGCTGGATGTGAACTTTTCTTTAAGATATCCGGAAAGTTCACCTTCACGGTACTTTCTATCCAGCAACCTCTCCTCAGGGTCACACAGCCCTTACGGTAGCCTGGGAACATTATTGGCTTTGCTAGAAAATCTTTGTCAGCCAGGTGATGACAGGTGGCACGTGCCTTTAATCCCAGCACTCGGGAGGCAGAGGCAAATGGATCTCTGAGTTTGAGGTCAGCCTGGTCTACAAAGTGAGTTCCAGGACAGCCAGGGCTATACAGAGAAACTCTGTCTTGAAAAAACAAAATAGAAGAAGAGGAGGAGGGAGGAGGAAGAGGAAGAGGAAGAGGAAGAAGAGGAGGAAGAGGAGGAGGAAGAGGAAGGGGAGAAGGAAGGGGAAGAAAAGGAGGAGGAAGAGGAGGAAGAAGAGGAGGGGAAGGAGGAGGAAGAGGAGGAGGGAGAAGAGGAAGAAGAGGAGAAGATGAAGAATTATCAAATGAGAGCAGCTGAGCATTTCTGTGGTCAGAAAGCAAGTGAAAGGTAGTGAGGAGATTTGGAACCAGGGTCATCGATCCACACTGGCACACCTCAACCCAGTTCCCCAGGGAGCAGGCAGCCCTGATGTACGAGGCTGGAGGACGGAGAGGAGAGGCCACGGCATAGTCCTTGCCCCTTCCTGTCCCTGACCTGTTGTTATTGCCAGGTGGCAAGAGATGGCGTGGATGTGATTATCAACTGCACTGGGGTGTGGGCCGGGGCCCTGCAAGCAGATGCCTCCCTGCAGCCAGGCCGGGGCCAGATCATCCAGGTGAGGAGACTCTGTGGTTCATGGAGAACTTGCCCGGTCTGCTTCTGCCGCTCCAAAGCTGGAACCGCAGGGTCCATGTTGATGGAGTGACTGCAGACTTTGAGGAAGGGACTTACTGAAGAAATAAGGACCAGCCTACCCCCTGCCCCGGTGTGCTAGGATTTTGTGCAAAGTGCATATAGGGACCTTTTCCCCCATGTAGGAGCCATAGCAGAGCCTTGAGTTATAAAAAACCAGAACCTTTATGAGGAACTTATCAAGGGCCAGGTGAGCACCTAAACACCTTTTTTGAGTCGATCGGTTAGTCTGTAGCACAGCCCTTTGAGATGGTCTTATCATATCACATCGCCATCTTAACCGAAGCACAGAGATGTCAAACAACACATGCAAGGATGCACAGCAGAAAACAGTGAGCCGAGGGTTAGAACCCAGTTGAGCCAGCCTGTGGGTGTCACCATTGTCCTATGCCTCTCGTGCTATATGGGAGGATGTACATGTACACGCTTGTCCTCTGCGGGCACACTGATGGGTGTGGCCATATGCATATACGGACGGACGTGCACGCGTGTGTTTGTAGGTGTGCAGGGGTGTGTGTTCCTTGGGTATCTGCTTGCTCTCTGAGCTCAGGTTTCCCTGTGGACATATGGTGAGGGCGTGGGATACTCCGGGGAGCATGGGGAGCTGCCAGGTGACCCTCCGGAAGTCCTGGGTCAGAGGGGTCACAAGAGGGCTGAGCCCTGAGGAAGCAAGTGGAAGGGTAAAACCACTGACCTTGACCTTGACCTCACTCCCTGACAAGATGCATCTGTCTTCACTCACAGGTGGAAGCTCCTTGGATTAAACACTTCATCCTCACCCATGATCCCAGCCGTGGTATCTACAACTCCCCCTACATCATCCCAGGGTAAAACTCTGACTGATCTAAGTTCATACAAGGGGCGACTTCATGGTGTCGTGGCATCCCACCCGCCTGGCTGGTGTTTTTCTTCCAGGGTTTTATAAATAAGCTTAGGCAGTGAAATCCCTGGGATGGCGGGATTCCGTCCTGATTAGACTTTACCCTGAGCGTTCCTTCTGCTAGCGGGGGTGGTAAGGTCAGGGCAAAGGTCCTGGATATGCAGGCACTGACGTAAAAAGTGGTTGGAATGTCGGTAGAGGGCATGGGAGAGCAATTGCTCATGGCGGTGGTGGCAGCGGTGGCAGCGTGAGGGTGTGGCAGGCTATTGGTGCTGAATGACGTCATTGTGGCAATGTTATCGGTGGGGAAGGATAGTCCTGAAGGGGCTGTTGACAGGCATGGGGGTGCTTGAGTACAAAGTCAAGGAGATCAACTCATCAGTGGCGGTGGAGTGGGAACAGCATCCGCTGTTGATGAAGACCAATCGTGGTTCTAGCGTGGTGGAGATGATGGTTTCAGGGTCAGTGATGGGCGGTGTGGTGGTGCGGCGGTGCGGCGGTGTGCTGGCTGCCTTGGTGGTGATTTTATTGGCATGGTGGAGATGACAAAGCCGTGGTGATGTTGCTTTGGTGGTAGAGACGGTGACAGGATCGGTGTCGATGACATTGCTGGTGGTAGCGAGGCGTTGATGGAAATGGTGGTACTGGTGATGATGGTGATGCCAGTGATGGTGATGCTGGGCATAGTGACTTGGGGGGGGTGCGGGGGCTGTGTGTGTGTGATGAAGACCTCAATGGGGGACCTCAGTGGGCTATGAGTGGGGAGTGTTTAGCAGGAGCGGCAATGCTGATGGGAGTGGGTGACTCGGAGGATGCGATAGTGAGGGAGAAGGAGAGGGAGACACCTCTCCCTGCAGGACTTCGTTTTCCTAAGCCCTCTTTATTTTTATATAGTTCCAAGACAGTTACACTCGGAGGAATATTCCAGCTGGGGAACTGGAATGAGTTAAACAGCATCTGTGACCACAATACCATTTGGAAGAGATGCTGTAAACTGGAGCCCACCCTGAAGGTGAGGGGGGTGGTGCCCTCAGCCAGGGCAGCTTGATACTGATGGGAAGGTACCTCCATAGAGATAACTGGGCCAGTTAACCCCAGAGAGAGAGTGGAGTATGTGGTACATAGACTGGGGTATACAGTACACAGTACACAGACTGTGTGTCTTAGGGTTTCACTGCTGTGAACAGACACTGTGACCAAGGCAAGTCTTTTGTTTGTTTGTTTGTTTGTTTGTTGTTTTGTTTTTTCTTTCTTTCTTTCTTTTTAGATTTATTTATTATATGTAAGTACACTGTAGCTGTCTTCAGACACTCCAGAAGAGGGAGTCAGATCTTGTTACGGATGGTTGTGAGCCACCATG